>NC_060269.1:246813-411134 GCF_021613505.1 Equus quagga | reverse complement strand
GTGTGGATGTGTGCACTCGTGTTCATATAGTGCAATCACATGATGTACAGATGCATTTAATTTACACCATATAAAGCATGCGTGTGAGTGTGTGTTGTACATATAAGTGTGGATGTGTATGCTTGTGTTCATATACTGCAATCATGTGATGGTGGGTGCATTTAACTGCAGACGGATTGACAAAGTATTCAGACATCCATTAGAAGGTGTGGGTAGTGTGTGTCCTCTGTTTTATTTCCTTGTTTGCATAGTCCGGGCAAGTCTCCTGTCCCTTCTTGCATCCTCTGCTGCCTGTCACTCCATCATGTCTGTTGCTCTTAGCTTCGGTGGCATTAACTGCCAGTAGCAAGGGGCAAGAAAGCAGAAATCTATGCACATTTATATGTTGTGTACATGACTTTTTCGTGTTTGAAGACTGCTTCTTCCTGTGCAGAGTCAGTCATTCACTCCTTTGAACTCCCGCAGCACTGTCGTCTGCTGGCCTCCATCTGCATGTGTGTACAAGTACGTGCATCTCTGCGGTTCTTCTTCTTCCTCAAGAAGCTGCAAGATGTCTGAGGATAAGGCCAAACCTTATTTTATTTTATGTTTCTAGTGTTTCATCCTAGTGCCAGCCAAAGGAATTCCAACAAATACTTAACGGTTGATTAAAACTATGTTTACTGAATACTCAAAAATTTCTACATTAAGACAAATTTTATAGTTACATGAATACTTAAACTAAGGAATAAGACAATGACTCTGGCAAGAAGCATTTTGTTCAGAGTATTTGGTCATGTACATTTATGATAGAATGTAGATATTTAACTCCGTCCAAACATTGATATCATTAGAAAAATATTGTTTAAGAAAGCTATTTTTTATATTCTCTTCCCTAGACTTAAAGAAACTTGATATTTTCAAACATAATAAAAAATAGGTGCTGGTCATAAGGCTAAATTCATGTTTCCTTCCGTGGATCTCTTGTGCCGCCCCATGGAGGCTGCCTGGAAATGGAAGTCAGGCATTTGTGGATTCGGGAGGGCTCTGACAACACGGTCTGTGGCGATCTTTATATTCATGGAGAATAAAGTGCAGATTTGAAATTGTGAGATCAATTATTTGCTTAGGAAATCCCTTTAGTGACATGTTGTTTGAATTAGTGACCTTCATATGTCAGATTATCCTGATGATGTAGCCACATCTGCTCGTTTGTTCTTGGATTCGACAGCTTGTGTTGTTTCAATAGCGATCTCGCCTCTTCCCTCTTTCTTCTCACAATGAGAACCACTGGCTCGCAACATAATGGCTTAGACTCCCAGGAATAATTTTAGAAAAGAGGTCAAATTCCTCCCTACATAATCCTCAGAAACTCCACAGTAAACCAAGAACTCAATTATGAAAAATAAACTCTTGCCTGATTTCTGGATCCCTATCTTTTCCTCATTCTGCTCCTCTACTTTCTTTCTACCTTCCATTCTCTATGCGCTAAAATTGTTAAAATTCTTAGCATCGGACTTATTACACTATTTTTCCTTTTTAAAAATCTGAGCCCATGTTTTGGTGGCTTACGGGGGCCAGTGTTCGCCTTCCACAGCTAGGGCTAAGGCTGCCCTGTTGGTCTGACCTTAGGGATTGGACACCAGTGGTGCCTCTGGCCTGGTGGTGGAGCAGAGGGGCTCCCCAGCAGAGCCCCCGCTGCAGCTAGGATCTGATGGGATTCATAGCTGAGCCTTCCCTGGGAGCCCTAACAGTCTTCTTACCCAGGTGTAGAGACGATTACATGTTTACTGCTTTGTCTCAGGGTTTATCCATCCTTATTTTCCCTTCTCAATTAGCAAATCTCTGTTATCAATTTGTGTGTGTGTGTGTTGAGGAAGATTGGCCCTGAGCTAACATCTGTGTCCATCTTCCTCTATTTTACATGGGACGCCTGTACAGCATGGCCTGATGAATGGTCTGTAGGTCCACACCCGGGATCCAAACCCTTGAACTCTGGGCTGCAGAAGTGGAGCATGTGAACTTAACTGCTACGCCACTGGGCCGGCCCCTTCTGTTATCAGTTTTTGTTTTAGTATCTCCTTGCATGACATGCTTGCTTAGGAGATGTGTCTTTTTTTAATCAACAAAATATCCAGAGTTGGCCCAGAGCCTGGTACTGGACGTTGCCTGCCTGTCCTTTCCTGCAGTGTCTATGCCCTAGAGGCTCTTGTTGGAAACCCTTTGCTCACACCATGTTTTTCATGTATTTAATTCCCCTTTATCTGTGATTTTTTAAAAATGTCTTCCTCAAAAAAACTTTGTAAAACTCACGTTAAGTACCACAACATCCTGAATTTGTCTAAATAAAATCGATCCTTGCCTCTTCTCTTGAATTCCCTCCAGCTACCAATCAGTCTTCTGGAAACTTACATGCCACCTTCCCAATTAAATAGAACTTTCTAGATGTTGATAATTGACATTATTATTGCAACTTTAATCTGGGTCTGATTAGACACCAGCACTTAGATGAGCACGTTACATTCGTTGCCTCGCCTGCCTTTGATGACATCTCTTTGTAACCAGCCTCAGGACCATCTTAATGCAGAAAATGAGCTTTGCAGAGAGTCACTTCCCCGACCAGCGCCATCTAGCTAGGACACAGCAGAGCCAGACCATTTCTTTGTGGTCTAGCCAGCCACAGATTTGTGACATGTATTTATGTTGTCATCATCTGCCTCCCTTCACTTGAATTAAGTCCTTGAGGGCAGAATTTTAATCTGTTTGGTTCTCTGTTGTGTCTGGGACAATACTTGGCCTCTATGGCCCCTGGTGAGCTCGATCTCTCTGCATATAGATAGACGTATAGATATGTCTGTGTATATGTCGTTATATAGACATACATAATCAATCCATCACTGAATAAGGAAAGAATGCAACATGGGATTTACAACATGCATATCTCTTTTAAATAAAAAAGCAATCATTCAAACCATGATTTTATCATTACTTAGCAGATCTCAAATTCCAAGTATTGCTTACAGCATAGTTTTTGTTTTTAACAATTAGAAAATTTAGATTAAAAAAAGGTGATCCACTATAAAGTGTCTAAATCAATTCTTCGTTGATGACAGTAAGTGAAGAGAGCAGAGATATGCCAGATCTCCAAAATATAAGTGGAATCTGGAAAGCAACGAGGATCCAAACTTTGAGAATATGAAAGTGCAAATGTTATTTTTTTACTGGCACTAATATCGAAAGCTTCTAGGACACTTTTGAGAAACTTCCTAAGAACCTTTTGAAAATAAACAAACCTGTGCAGTTACCTTTTGATGACGTTCTCCAAGGACTGGTTAAGGGAGTAACAACTTCGAAGATAAATCATACACTTTATGTTATTAAAGAAAAGTCAGCTTCATAACACCAAAAATATTTCCAGAATCTTCTGATATTTTTGAATTTTCTAATGAGTGGTGTAGTTTTTAACACTATTTTTAAGCATTCTGGTTTTTAATTAAAAATATACATTTATATCCACGAAACCAGTGCTGGCATATATTTAGTGATGGCACACTCTTCCCATGAAAGAGTTTTTATTTAAAAAATGCAGATTAAAAGTGATGCAATCATAAATCTAAAATACCACATTCATGTTTAACAAGAAATAATTTTCCAATGATTTACTTAGAAAAAAATAAAGCAATACTGTAAACTGTCAAAAAGTCAGCAATAACAGTCCCACTGGGAAACAAAGATGGCTTTCTTCTCTAATTACTAAGGCAACATCCACACACTATCACACGCGTGCAGGAGGCGCCCCAGACAGTGTCATGATGCCAGTAGAAGGGCCTGCTTTCCTTCTCTCAGGATCTTGGTGAAACCACAATGAAAGGAAATGAAGTTGCAAGGATAAAGTGACTAAATTATCTCTTTAGCTCCTTCTCATTTTCTTTTAAAAATATAAATATTACTTATAATACTTAGTACGTCCAAAAGGACTTGAGATATTTACAAAGCATAACGATAAAGCAAACACGTGACCTGGCTCCTGAGCTCAGCTGCACCAGAGCACTATGTGGGGAATTCGTTTCTCTCTCACGGTGTGTTTTTGTGGAGATATCTTAGGACTGGGGACAGATCATTGGTTTTCTGGAAGAAGTATCTTTTTTCTTGGGTAACGCATCCCACAAGTAACACATCAAAGGGAGTGAGCTACACGTTGCAAGATACAAGCAGGTATGGTGGGACAGGGGTCTGAGAGATAATTTGCCAGATTATTTTTAATTTCTGAATGGTCCAAGACAGAGACTCCTATTCACTATGCCAAATTTTGTTGTTCTTTCCTACTGATTTACCCCAGAAAGAGTACTCAGAATTAAATTTATTCGGTCCATAAATATTAAACGGATTATTTCCATATGCCAGGCACTGTTGGCTGGGGTCAGTATACAAATGATAATAAAGAAGAGAGATGCGTGGAAAGAGCAGCCAACTCCTTGACGTCCTGGAGACACAGGCGAAGTTTAGGAGGAAGCGAGTAACAGAGCGATGCCCCTCTGTACTGGCAGAGTCAGTAAAGCAAGATATCAAACAAGACGACATCACTTTTAATTAATAATTCCCCCTTTACCCGTTCCTCTGTCTCTTTTTCTTCATACGTGGTCTTTTTCATATTTCCTCATAAAGAGCAAATTCAATATACTTTATAGGCAAAAGAGCAATTTTCCCTTGTAGACAAAGAGTATAATCTGTAAATAACCTCAGGGGTCTGAAGAAATTTGTTCCCGGTGAACCGAGTCTGGATGTCAGCAGTTCTTTTAAACTGAACTTCAGAAAAGCTGGCAAAGGGTCTAAATGGAATAATATTTTAAACGATGTGTAGAGACCATCCAGGGGCAACGAAGGTCCGTTCCTCACAGATGCTTGAATGATCGGGTCCCCCAGCGATGGTGTTGGTCGCCCCCTCCGCTGACCCTCCCTGGAGACCGGGAACATGTACAGAACCACATGCACCTTCCTTATTGATGAGACTGGCTGTACTAACTCAGCATCTCTGATCCACTGTTTAATCCAGAGCAAAATAGTGGGAAATGAACTAAGACACTATCTCTGTTTTTAAAGTCAGGGGAAGTTGGCCCTCGTCAGCCACTGCTCTTCACACAGAAGCCGTCGCAGTGAAGGACGGGTGGTCAGGCCTCTGCTGGCCCGGGCACAGGCACCTTCCTCCCTCCTACCCGGCCGACGCCACCTCAGGGCCCCGGGGCTCCAGGCTGGTAGATTTGCCCACGTTAACTGTTAATCTCCCACTTTAAATATTGCAACTTTAAACCTTCTGTGGGGGCAGGGCTGTGCCGGTGCCCTGTTCGACGCCACTGCCTGTTCATTTATGTGTTTAGCTAATATTTACTGAAGATCTGCTGTGCACTCGGCAGTGTTTCAAGCATGAGGAGCACGGCAACGTAGACATCTTCTCCACCTTCACAAAACAAATATCCTAGGTGGGCAGGTGCTGAGCAAAATCTTAATAAAAGATTATTTTTTCCTAAAGAACAAGTAAACTGAACTACAGTGTTTTACAGTGTATAGTAGTTGCTGCATTGTTTTGATTTTGTTTCTAGAGAGAAAGACAAGGATTCTTGAACCTTTGCTCTGGAAAATACTGACATCATTGTCAGCCAGTGTTAACCAAATGGAATAAATGGAGCTAAAATGCACTTCTGGGGATTCATGGCCCTTGCAAACTTGACTGACTCTAACTTCAGTGATCTTCTCAAATTGTAGTAATCCATGGAAATGATAAGAGCCTGTAACTACCGACGTTTTTAGCAGACTTTCCTTGAAGCAAGGGCGACTGACTCTCATTTCATTGTGAAGAACAGAACAGGACAGTACAGCCTTGGGTGAGTCTGCATTAGCTCATCCTGAAGATAATTCATCCGTGTTGCTCAGCTTCTGCCATTCTGCCAGCGGCACTGAACCTACTCGCCAGGTAAGTGGAGGACTTCAGTTTTCTGGGGACCACAGTTTGGCACCATTCCCAGTACTATACTCGCTCTCACACTCACCCACCCTTCCAGACCCATGTCTAGTGCGTAGGACTCTGCAGCAGAAACAAATTATCTAATTAATATCCAAATTGCCTAATTAATGCTCCAATCATCCAGTTAATCACAATTCTGAAACAGTTTCATTTTGTTGCTGTCAACATGTTTCTTCACAGGATTCTTTACACGCTGGTCCTTATTTCCATTTTCCTCTATAGATTTCATTCACAAACAGTTCATGTTTCTGCCATATAAGTTAATAAATTTCTTTTATTCATTAATCCAAATGGCCTTAAACTCACTTCAAATCTTTGTTGTTTAATTGCAATGGGCTTGACTCTCTTTGGGCTTCTGAAGCTTCCACAACATGCCTGCTGAGAGGAGAAGGAGGAGGAGAGAGGGTTCCCCAGGAGGGCTGGCCCTCCTCATAGCTACATTTACATTTTGAAAGGAGAAACATTTTTACCAGATGCCAACTTTAAATATGGCTTGGACTGTGCCTGAAATCAAGAAGTTAACCCTACAGGGTTTTTACTTTTAGTGAGTGAGGCACTGAGGCAGAAAAGATAACAGCCCCAGAGTTATCCTCCTAAAACAGAAATGTAGCACTTTCAATGTCCCTACATCGCCTCTAAGACTGCAGGTGACCTTCTGTTGCAGTCTGCTTGCACCCACCTGTGCGCTGCTGGTCCAAGGTGGGGAGAGGAGGTCTTCACAGAAAATACCTTGGACTCAAAAGGAAGCCTTTAAAGAGAAAGTTTATGCCAAGGGCAGAACATCTGGCCTGGTGACGATGGCCGCAGGGCTGGAGGGAGGGTGACTGTGGAGGGAGCATGTCGTGGGAGAGCACAGCCGCCCTTCAGCAGCTCGGCAGAGTCGAGAGGATGATGGAAGATCTGTGCAGCTCGGTGCTGTGTAGCACAGAGGACAGACATGCTGGCACCCCAGCTCTGGTGACGATGCTGCGCAGGGCGCCAGGTGGAGTGGCCTCGATTAGTGTGACTGTATTGGCTTTGAGGCCACTGGCCCATCCAAACTATGGGAGGAAGAGCCAGACTGGTTGAGAGCAGTGGTCCTCATCTTCTGTGTTTCCAGTGCTCTGTCCTGCCCTCAACATGCAGACATCCTGCTGTGAAACCAGGGTGTGCCTTTGGGCCAAACAGTGCACTACGGCAAGGCTCGCTTTTCCTCGTGGATGGAGACGATGGAGATGATGGCACGACCTACCTCTTGCAGTGGTTCTGAGAAGAAGGTGGGGTATCACACATGAATATATTTTGTGTTCCCTGAAACATTATACAAATGTGAAGTATCTAACATTGGAAAGCTGTTTTGTGCTACTTAATTCACAAATGTGTCCACATAGTGACATTTTAATGACCAAAATAGAATCCCAACTATCTTATTGATATTCTTATATTCAACACAGTAAGTAACATAACTTTTAAGGATACATATAAGGATATACATATCCTTATACATATATTTATTCACATACATACACACACTACTCCCCATAAAAATCAAAGTTATTTTCAGTTTAAACTGGAAAAAAAAAATGTGGCCCATAAATACTTTGATGCTTTCTGACTTTGCCCCCTTGCACAAAAGTGGCCTACAACTCATCTATAAAAATCGGCCCAGGGCACTTAGTGGGTCATAAAAACCATCCCAAGTTAACTTGCTTTTCCAGTTTCATCTTGGAAACCATCTTCCCCACATCTTACTACATCCCCACCTAGTATAATCCCCTAGTTTTTATCCAATCTATGTCCTCTTCTTCTTCCGTGCCTTTAAGCATGTCAGTCCTTACTTTGAATTTCCTATTTCCATTCTTTTATCTGTTTGATAAAAAAGATTTTTGCCCTTCAAGACCTAATTCAGTTCACCTTGTCTGTGAAGCTATCCCCAAGTTCTCTGTCAGTGGAACATCCTCTTCAGTGCAGCCTTTCCTACACCTGTTAAATGTTAACCATTATTTTGTAAATATCGAATATGAATGCTCTCACTTAAACTCTTAAAGAGTAGGAACATTTTATGTATATCCTTGTACCCCTGAACCCACTGCTTAGCACTATTCCTATTATTGCTGTAGTAATTGCTAACTAAACACAAATTAAAAAGGAATTTTCTAGTAACTTATCAGAAGTTTAAATATGAGCCTTGATTTTACTTTTTCTCTCCATTTTGGACAGTGATGGGGAGAAAAAGAGAAGAAAAGACTGTAGAGAAAGATATTTATGGCTGTCAGGTACATAGTCTTACCAAAAGTAGCCTTGTGGAGACAGAATAAACAGAACTTCTAGTACACAGAAAGGAGTCCCCGAGACCTAAGGGAGAGAGAAACTGAAGAGTTGTCATGGTCAGGGTGGTTGACACCGGCCTTGAGGCTGTTGGTCAATTTGAGTGGATGATGGACAGGACCAGGGAGGATGAATGAAGTTACTGACATGGTGCCATGTCCTGAGGTGCAATCAGTCAAGAAACAGGGATGTCTCAGGCAGGTGGCCTGCTCGTGCCTAGTTCTGAGAAGCAAACTCTGCACACAGCCCTGGAAGGGAGCACAGAGGCCAGGACACGGGTTAGCTCTGCATGTGGAGTGAGACAAATTCGGGAGTGCAGTAAGAGCAGGACGTGAGATAGCAGCTTGTACAAGGAGGAGGTGGGGGGCAGGAAAGCAGTGTCCAAAGTGGCAGAAGTCAACGCTTATTAGAACAAAAATACCCATAGTATTTTAGTCAGAATATTTGGCATATTTTGAATTTGGACTTGAAAATGTATGTTTGCGTATAGATTTCCCCTAGAGGCGTCAGTGTTACAGAGAAAAAAATGATGGCCACTGAGACTAAGTCTCTAAATGTCCATGGCTAGACTATTTTACCAAATCTGGATAAAATGATATTTGCAATTCAATAGTTCCTATCTTGCTATGCAGGTGAGCTATAGTGAGTGCTAGTTAAGAGTTGGGCAAAATTACATGTCCTTTATTCATAAAGTGTATAGATTTTAGAAAAAATGGCTTTCAAATTGAAGAACTCAATTTGCACTTAATTAGCAAAAAAACACTCAATACGGGAGAGGGTGAAAAATTACACTTAGCTATGATTTTGGTGACGACTCAGAAGCTGCCTTTGATTCTTTCCCAAAAGAGACCACCACCCAGCTGTTTGCACACACCTGCTACCAAGCGCCATGGGATTGGCCTGCTCTGAGTCCTCCTGGGCTGCAGTAAGACAGCGACTGCAGCGCTGGCATGGGACCCTGTGCTTCCAGGAGGGTTCTCAACCTAAAAGCACATAGTGCAGCCTGTCATCCCAAATGGTCCTGGGTCAGGCTCTCCAGAGGCAGGGCCCCAGATGGGGACTCAGTGCAGGGGATTTATTGCAGACACACACAGGAGGCAAGCCCTCTGAAGGACCATGCTGGATGGGGAGAGGGAGCGGCCGAGCAAGGTGTGGTCTCACATGCAGTCTAGACTTGGCCCCCTGGGGACAGTGGGAGTCCTGGAGTCTACACTGCAGTTGCCCAGCAGAGTCGCCCTGCCTTGAGAAAGAGGGGCCAGGAGCCTCTGCCCCCTGCACCCTACATTTGTTGGACCCTGGTCATGTGAGAGGAGGGATGTGATGCTGTGAACTCCCCAGCACGTCCAGGCCAAGGGCACTTCTCTGCAGACAGGAGCCCCACGCGCAGCCCCTACCGCCTGAGTCCAGTGGCCCAGTGAACGAATCTGGGCTGAGCACCCCAAAGCACCCACTGCCAAAAACCAGTGGACATATTTCAAATTTAAAGAATCACTTCTGTTTGAACATACTAACATTGACACTGATATAGTTACCTTTATTGTAATTTGTTTTTAATCTATTCACTCAATAAATATACATGTATAAATAAATATAAAGAATTTAGGGCCAAGTATTCATAACTTAATTCATAACCTATAGACTTTCTCGAGGTTAAGATGAAACAAGCTAAAGATGAAACTTTATAAACCATCACAGTTCCATTTTTGTTGGTGCAAGAAGTTCAAACTTAAATTATTGGAAAAACTACTTTCCCCAGTTTAATGATTTGGGATTTTCTTTTTTATTCAATTTTATTAGATATGTTTTTATTTTAAGGAACTTCAAAAATTCATATTCTGGAAGTAACCAGGATGTAAATTATAAATAAGTTATCACAAGATCGAATGAGGCCAGCAGAAGTCTCACACCCTTTATTCTCTAACATCTGTGGAATTCTGAAATATACTAGCTACCGACACTGGAAACCAAGTATTCCAAACATCTTCCACTCTTTCCTGAGCCCATGCTTGCTTATTTTTCAGGCTTCATAACTGTGTTTATTCAGATAACCCACATAGCTTTGCAATGCGAAATGAAATGTTGGTTATGATGGTGACAAGGATAAGATATGTTTACTTCAGATTAGTTTCTGGTTTCAGTTTAAGAAATAGTCTGGGAAAATAGCCACCCGTCACTGGAGACGCACTATTCTGCTAAGCAAAAAAATATGTATCTGTCTGTCTATCTATCTGTCTATCTATCTGTCTGTCTGTCTATCTATCTGTCTGTCTGTCTACCTGTCTACTCTTTATGTGTTTTCACTATATGCATAGCTCTATGAGATATACAGAAGTTACCAAATTACAAGGATGCATTACCACCTCCAATAAGAACTCATCATCCAGCAAGAGTCACATACTCAACCAGCCACAATTAGATAATGTGAAAGCTACAAGAGAAGGACGTTAAGAAATGATACATGAGCAAGAGGTGTGGGGAATAGTGTTTTCTTCCAGGGAAAACCAGCATTAAGAAGATTTCCTTGAGGTCATCTTTGCACTAAGCCACAAAGTATGAGGTGAGGAAGAAAAGCCATAACAAGTAGAATGAGTGAGAAGTTTTCAGTCATCAGAAACTATCTGGTAATTTCATAGAGAACTGAGGTGGGTGGAGAAGAGATGTTGAAGCATCCAGTTTGTGAAAGTGCAGGCCACAGCGTTTCCTGGGGTGTGACGGCCAGGAACTAAGGGGCAGTTTTCCCTTCTCAAGGTGCCACCATCAAAATAGATGAGCTTCACTTCAGGCCTGGAACCACCTCTCATGCAGTTTGAAACTCTAGAAGTTGTCGTGCTTGGCGTAGGATGGGTCCCCTCTGACCAGGGGAAAGACATGAGTCCTCGGTGAAAAGTCCCATTGAGACTGCATCCAACAGAGAACAGAAAGATTCCCAAAGAAAACTTAATAAACATGCTTAATACATAAATGAAGTTACAGGCACGGTCGATGTCATTAGGGTTTGCTTCAGTATCCGTCCCTTGTCAAACACGATGTCGAGTGACAAGACAAAACTATCAAGTGGTCCTACGCTGCATAAGATGAGGATGACAAGGGAACTAACGGTGTGATAAACTTAAGTGTAATGACCACTTAGTAAAAAAGCAGAAATAGCCCAATCTTGATAACAGGGTAGATTGTAGGAGAAACCCACCCAAAAAGCTTGTAACAATCCGATTGTCTTGTTACGGTAAGGCGAGGTGGTTCACGAGGTCTATGAGGAGAGAGGCGAAAATGGAGGAGCAAGTGATGATTGTTACTAATTTATTCACAGTGAAAATAAAGGGACACTGCAATCATTACAAAAAGGACATTCTCTACATTTATGGATGCAGGATTTTCAGATATTTGTATCACTCATCTGTTAGTTTCCTCAAAGTACACATTACACCACCACATCGTGATGTGGCTTTAGACTGTCCCAGGGAGAGAGAGTGTGGCCTCAGATATTCCTACCATTTCTCTTCAACAAGTCTTTCAAAGAGGAGAAGCTCATGTAAACAGTAGGCAACAGTGCTTGTTAATATGGCAGAAATCATCTGTCATTTTTTTCCCTATTTTCGTAATAACCTAAACATTTAAAAAGTCGTTAGTCTGGCAGTTTTGAATATGTGTTAGATTCTGGTGATGCAAGACCCTGGAGGGATCATGGTGGTGAAGAAGGTACTGCTTTCAAGACGCTCATAAGATAGAAAGTTAAGTTCGCAGACAACTCAAATATAAGGCAATGGACAAACAGAAAGACCAAATGCAGGGGTCAACCCCGTGGCCAAGTGGTTAAGTTTGTACTCCATTTCGGCAGCACAGGGTTTCGTGGGTTGGGATCCTGGGTGCGGACATGGCACCGCTCATCAGGCCACGCTGAGGTGGCGTCCCACGTGCCACAACTAGAAGGACCCACAACTAAAATACACAACTATGTACCAGGGGGATTTGGGGAGAAAAAGAAGATTGGCAACAGTTGTTAGCTCAGGTGCCAATCTTTAAAAAAAAAAAGACCAAATGCAGAAATTAATGGGCCACAAGATTCCAAAAACATTAGTGTGGGAACACATCTTGTTTAAATTTTCTCATCAGGTCTACCTTACACAACAGTAAGAGCCTTTTGGTGGACATTTGTGGGTTTTTACTGCTTGAGATCCATGTCCACTGTCTTGGGTGGCAGCACCGTGGTTTTCCATCTGGAATCTACCTTTCCCCACTCTCAGTCCACATGCTTCTTGTAGGGCCGGGGCGTGAATGACAGCATGACTGGCGCCGGAAGAGTCTTGTAACAAACCAGAGCCAAGGAGATCCAATTCCAGATACGTTGTGTGGAAATACCAGGCGGGGAAAATCTTTCTTCTCATGGAAAGCACAAGCAGTATGACGACATCCATCCGGAACCTCTGGGAGTCCCACTTGGTCCTGGAATATTTGCCACAAGGGAAGAAGCAGAGTTGAGAGCAAGCAAGTCCTGATGACGCCGTCTGAGCTGCTGGGTTCAGTCGCTCTCGTCGCTTCCAGGTAAGTTGTCTAATTCTGCTCCCTTTGCCTCAGCCATTTTGAGTCGGTTCCTGCCACTTGCAACCAAAAGATTCCCAGCCAAGACAGGTGTCTCGAGTGTAGGGGCAGACTCAGCCAGAGAGGAAGAAAATAAGGCAGAGAGAAAGAAGGAGAAAAGGTGAAATTACGCTGCTCACTCTATCCCCAGCCCCTAAACAACACAGATTGGAAACCGTGTTTTGGAAACCACGTTTTCTGGAAACCGTATTTTGGCTAAAATACTTGGTGACATTCTCGCTGGCATCTCCTAGACTGTGGGTCAGATTGCTGTCCAGGTAACAGCGTGTAATGTTCACGAGCACACAACACGTGGGGCACAAGGCGACGGAGCAGTTACAGCTTCAATCTGCGCAGTTTCTAGTGCGACCTCCGGTGTTTAGGTTACTGTGGGCAAATCTCTTGAATTTCCATAATCTTGGAAATGGTGGGACCAATCAAGGTCAGAACAGTGCTGGAAACTCATGCCCTCTGTCTACTCTTGAAGGGTTCTTTCATGGATGCCCATTTTCAGAAATGTTTCTTCCTTCCTACGGTTCAAAACTTCACGTCAGTGAAATTCATGCTATGCTTACTATGATGATTTTTTAAGTAGAGATTAAGAGTAATGATGAAATTCTCTTTGTGTGCTTACTAAGTGAAATGAATCTTGTTATCAGTTTCCTTTCAGCCCTGTGGCCTGCTGTGGACTCAGACGCACGCTTCCTCCTGAGTCAGTTACTAATCCACATACGCCAAATAGTCAGAATTATTACATGTTCTACTACTTATAACATATAATTTTCTCCCAATCTATATTTCAGAATTTGCTAGAACATTTGAAAGAGTTTTATAAACTCATGTGAACATTTTAAAAAGACATTAGTTTTAAATTTATAGTCTATATAAACGAGATTTCTTGAAGCTGGAAATAGAAATCATTTTATTTGTCAAATATCATTTCTGAGGTAAAAGTATTTCGAATCCTTGTCTTACTAGTAATGCAATTTATTCTCCAGTTATTTATGGAACGCCTGCTCTCTGCCGTCACTGACCTCGGTGCTGGGTGCACAGCAGCAGACCTGTCCCGCAGGGTCTCTGTCCTGCTGCAACGGAGACAGAGTGAATGAGCAATCAGATACACACACGAGACGATTTTATGGCTGTGAGGAAGTTAAAGCAGGTGCCCTGATGGAGAATCAAGTGCAGGTGGCTTTCTGGGGAAGTGACATTTGATGGAAGGCCTGAATCTGTGTTATGCTGTATTATGGACTGAATGGTTTTGCCCAAAATTCAGAGGGAAGACCACGTGGAGACACAGGCACTTCAGAATGTGACCTTTAAAGAGGTAATTAAGTTAAAATGAGGCCGTTAGAGTGGGTGCTACCAGTATGACTGGTGTCCCTCTAAGCAGAGGCGATGAGGACACAGACTCACACGGAGGGAAGACCACACGAGGCCAAGAGGAGGAGGCGCCATCTCCAAGCCAAGGAGAGGGGCCTCAGGGAAGCACCTGCTCACCCTTGGTCTCAGGCTTTCAGCCTCCAGAACCGTGAGAAAGTGGATTTCTACTGTTCAGGCTCGCGGTCAGTGGCATTTTGTGACAGCAGTCCCAGCAAACTATCGCGTGCTTCTGGCAAGGCACTGGGCATCCTGGGAGGAAGACACTGCCATCACGACCCACGACCTAGATTCCTGCCTAACCGCCATTTCCGACTGTTCTCAAGTGCGTGAAAAACAGAAATACATAGTCATTCCCAAGGCTTCACTGGATCCAGTGGCCTCCAGCTTCACATCTTCTACTGGGGCTCGTAGTAACAAAGCAACGAAGGGACCAAAGAGGGGCCGCGCCTCTTGTCAGTGTCATGCCCACCCTTTGGCGGAGATATTAATGAGTGAAGAGGCAAATAAGAATGAGAAAGCATATAGTAAAAGAAAACACAAAGGTAAAGGTATATTTCCTAAATACTTGAAAATTTACAAAAACACCAAACTGTGATGAAATATTAATTATTGACACTAAACTTTATCTTTATGTCATGTTTGAAGCATTAGGGTCAACAGGGGTGTTAAGGTATGTGCTGCTGATATGGGGAGAATTAAAAAGAAATATCTTCAATGAGAAAAAAAAGAAACCCTCCCTTTTTGCATTCCTACACCTGTATGCAGCTGTGCTGGAGATCACAACATGCACTTTCTATTTTTCTTGTAAAACAGTCATGTATGTCTTTGCTTTAATTATCACAACTTTTGAATTGCAAGTGACAGAATCCTACATTGACTTAATTTAAGGACATCGGTTGATGATTTATTGATTGATCCAATCACGAAGAACAGAGGGAGAAATGACCTTTCCAAAACCAGAACCAGCAACTCAAATGCGGTGGAGCCTCTGTCCGTTCATCCCTCGTCTCTGAATGTGGGCTTTCATAGGGGCCAACTTTTTTATAAAGCGGGGAACTTGCCCTTAGGAAGCATTAGGGCTCCTCCACGCATCCCCATAACCACAGAGAAAAGGCTCTCCCCACCAGCCTTCACTGTGATCACGTGGGAACTACTCCTACCAGATTGATGTGATCACAATAATATGGAGGGCAAGTAAACTGCAATGGAGAAGTGAGCCAACTGCCTCCAAGTTTTGGGGGTGTTGGAAAAAATGAATGTTTCTGTGAGTCATTCACATTCATTAATTCAATAAACACTTATCAGCTTGTGACAGACACGAAAATCGGTGCTAGATACAGAATTAAGTGAGTTAGACAGCCCTTGTTCTCGTGAATTAAGTGTTTTAGAGGAAGGAGACAGACAACATACAAATAAACCGAAAAATAACTTAACTTGCTCTAGTGTTTTTCCTTAAAGATGGCAGAGGAGAAAAGGATCATGGGGCTGACCACGCACCACCACCAACAGCCTAGGAGGAGCATAGAGCGGACGACCCGGAGACCCACAGCACAGCCCCTCTCTGTTCACGTGCTCTGTGGGGAGCAGGGTGGGCCTGAGCCTGACCCCTCTCCTCCAGGGCCCTCATCCCTGGCGTTAGGAGACCCTTCTCCCCTTGGGGCTCGGTGGGGGCCGGGTCCTCCTCTGCCAGGCCCGGCCCGTGATGTGAAGAGAAAATGTCCAATTCTCGCTGCTCAGGCTTAATGTGGGCTCCCAACTGCAAGGCTGTGTGTTTACCAGCACCTGGCTGGTGTTAAATAAATGCACACTATTTCACGATCTGTTCTGTGTAAATGGTAGAAAAAAGCCTAATAACCAGATGCCAGTTTTTATTAGAGTGATCACAGACAGAAAAACAATGTCTGAGAGCAGTTCAACCGTGAGAAGGTCTGGGTGAGAGCTTTCTTATGAAGGTCACCCCCCTCTGCAGGTCTTCACCTGGAAGGACCTTACAGACCTGAAGGAACGTCGGCGCTGAGAGGAGTGGACGGAGGGATGGTGAGACGTGCTGTCAGAGCACGCGGGGCAGGTCACGGTGAGGACCCCGGGTCTCTGGCCAGAGAACACGTTCCCTTTCTCCTAATAACAGAACCCCTCTTTCCTGTTGAGCTGACTGTCTCCCCAGGTCAAAGGACATGCTGGTGACCCAGGCCTGCACAAACCACACGGTGATTGGTATAGGAGAGAGACGTGGTCTAAACCAGGCCCATCAGAGTCCTCCCAGGGGCTTCTGTTACGGAGTTCTTATGAGGAAATGCTCCCCTGATTCTGTCTGGAGGATTAAACAAAGAGAGACGGGGAAATCTACAACACGAAGAGAGAGGCTGGGCCCTGACCGTGTTCCACTCAGAGTCCAGCCGTGCTGTGTGTCCGGGAGCCACGGAGAGCTACCCACACAGCAAGTCCCACGTGTGAAGTGGGTCTGATTTGAATTTAGCAACTTACAACTGGAAGGGTCTTGGCCAACATGCCCATGAATATTTGCCCAGCCCAAAGGATCTCGTTTACTTTTGCCTTGATATTTAAGCAAAATAATCGGTGAAGTCCTCAGAAAGTCCTGTTTGCCACAGTTGTTGATTTATCCAAATGCAGTTCCCACACTGGACCCAGAGCAGCTTCTGAGCCTAAGCTGATGAGTCTGCAGGCTCCCAAGGAGCGGGTCCTTCCTCCTCAGCACAATGGGCATCACGGGAAACAAATGCACAAACTGGCCTGGGCTTCCCAAGCTACAGTCCTTGAGAGACATGTCTGTTCAACTCCCTGACACAGGACATTCTGAGTGTAAAACGCTGCAAGGACGGCTTTGCAAGAGCACTCTGGCGCCATCTGCCTCACGTCTGACTCTTGTTGAACCGTCAATCCACTATGCTAGCCTCATTCAACTCTTGTGAATTGTTTATCAAAGTCCTATTTCCCTTTCTTCCCATATGGCCTTGGTCATAATTATCCAGTGAATGGCCTCATAAATGCTGATGGCTTAAACCACGAGTATAACCCTGTCCTCTGATTTTACATCTCCTGTCCAGTCTTCCGCACTTGAGCATGGCCCCACACATCCGGTCGCTCCCTCAGCCTCCTTACCTGGATGCCTTGGGTGAGCTCCCCACTCAGCATGTCCTTAAGCATAACCCGCACTGCGAGGTGGTCTCCTTCTCCTCCCACGTGTCTCTTGGAGTTGTCCTAAAATAACTTCTCTGAGCATGTACCATCGACCTAGTCCAGTTACAAATACTCTTACCTGGATTTCTGTGGTGTCCTCCTAACTTCCCTCCACACGTTTCTCTGTCTCCTCCAACTACCACTCCATATTCCAGCAGGAAACGATTTAAAACTCAGTCTAATCGTTCCAACCCTGCACTTAAAACCTGCTGGTGGGGAGAGTCTCAGCAGTTTCCACATCAGCATGAAACTCCTAACTCGCTCCTGAGGACCCGCGTGACCCCCTCCTGCCTTCACATCCACCCACACCTCAGACCCCTCTCGCCTCCCGTTGGCTCCTCCGTACACACTCTTTCCACCGACCATAATCCAAACCTGCTCCACGCTCGCAGCCCTGATGGTGGCCTTGAGCTGCTCTTCTTATTTCTTCTTCTTTTCCACGTCCAATGTTTATGCTCATTCCTCTCCAGTCCAAGCATTTATACCCAAAACTAGGTGATTTTTAAAAAATTTTTCAGAGTGAGATTAGAGAAAGAACGTGTGTCACAGGCAGAGAGGGCAGAACTAGGACTGAAGCTCGGCCTTTGTCTTGATAAACGTGGTAACTTTCCTTAGTGACAGAAAGCTCATCAATCACACTTACCCCCAGCGTGTTTAGGAGGATGAGCAAGACACGGCACGCCGGACCCTCGGAAAACGTGTTGTGAGGAAGGAGTGAAAAACCTGACAATCACTGATCGGCACCACTGAGTCTGTCCTGGAACAAGTTTTTATAATAGTGTCCTTAAAATGTTTTTTGTATTTGAGCCTATAAATCTTGTAAAAATCCTCCTAATTCCTTTAATAGGTGGGTCAAGATGAAAGAAAGTCCCTTCTGGTATGTACGATATTTTTGGTGGAAATCTGTGATAGCATTGAATGCAAAGAAAAATCGTCTTCAGGCTTACCCAGCGACAGTAAGATGCCTCTGGCCACTGCTACAGAGACACGATTTTCCTGGAGTGAACTGCCACAGGAAGCATCAGAGTTTATTATAGACAGGAGGAGCAATTTTCCATTCTCCTTGCTCCATTCCATGAGGAATAGCCTAGTTTCTCTTCATCCCTTCTGGACAGCTGACTTCTTCTACGACTACTAGTTCACGCTTTCCGTAGCCTTCTTTCCACATAATTCTACTACGTGAAAACTTCCTATTATATGAGGTGTAATAGCTTATGTTCCAGTCATTAGACAAGAAAAATTCCCAACAGGCATCTCGTTGCTGCATCCTCTGTGGAGAAAGTCTCAGATGATGCTGCTGGGCAGAGAGAAACTCCAGAGGGTAGCAATGACCAAAGCTAGCACAGGAAGGAGGGCTCCCATCAATCTTTAGTTTCACTCAATTTCCTTTTTTTCTTTCTTTCCTGTTTTTTTTTTTTTTTTTGGTGAGGAAGATTGTCTCTGAGCTCACAACTTCCAATCTTCCTCTATTTTGTATGTATGTGTGACACCACTACAGTGTGGCTGATGAGCTGCGTGTGGGTCTGTGCCCAAGATCTGAACCCGAGAACCCTGGGCAGCTGAAGGGAGCATGAGGACTTAACCACTATGCCACCGGGCTGGCCCCAGTTTCACTCAGTTTCTTAACAGATTAATGCATAATTGATTTCATTCTATGTGCTGAGGAGAATCCATCTCTGTTATAATGCTTTATAGAAAGCCATCCTTACACACTTGTTCTTGAACTGACCAGCTTGGAAAATAGGAAGAAAATAACCTAATTTCAGCGCCTTCCCCCAAACCTGGAGTACTCTCTCTCTCTCTCTCTATATATATATCCTACGACTGCTTTTCCTTGTTAAAAGTCAATGGGTAGATAGAACCAGTTAAAAAACTTAGAAGAAACAATGTGTGGGAAGATCTTCAAAAACAGAACAAGAATTAAAAAATTCATATGGCATGCATATGAGAAAGGAAGGAAGGAAGGAAGGAAGGGAGAAAGACGAAGAAAGAGAAAGATACGTCCAGCTCACATCTCTAATTTCTGCGATAATGATCCGTGGTGATTCCTCATGATAGAAATGCTTTGACATCACGTGTGTGACTAAATTTTATATTTAGATAGGTCAGTTCTGCATTTGGTCACTGAAAAAGGAAGAGAAAAAATAAAGTAAGAGAAAAAGAAGTCCTATTATTGAGGCAATAAACTGAAATATTCTATACTATTTCTCTGAGCCACAAAACATTTTAAGAAATATTCTCTGATTCCAAATTCATTATAAATTTATCTTCAGAAACTGATGATTTTTCAAACCTCCTGCCATTGGGAATGCTGCATTGGAAGCATAGCACTTCTTGGATGCATTTTTCCAGGGTACTGAGATTTTTTAAGGCTCCCCTCACAGCCAGCTGGGAGGAGAAACAATAACCACCGATTTCCTCACACATCCACGTCTCACTCCCTGCTGCTGGACCTGGAAACAGTTTTTATATCCTTGAAAAAAGATCAGAAGCATCTCTGTTGGGTTTAAGGGCTGTCTGCACACCGCTTAGGAGGGTCAGGGGTCGCGGCCGCTGGGGCTGAGGGCCGGGCGGGGCCAGGTCTGTGCCGGCAGGCTCAGCCGGAAGGTTTGCAATACAAAAATGTCAACAATCTGTTTTTGTAGAAGAGACTCCATTTCAGTTTTAAATAGCGAAAAAAATGCTTCAGTGTCTTTGTGTCAGCTTTGTTGAGAAAAAAATAGAAAAAGGTGTATTTCTTAAGTGATTACGGCTTGTCTGTGAAAAAAGGTAGTGATTATTTTAGTGACAATTGCATTCATTTCTAAACAGCAAGACCTCCATCACCAGCAGCAGCAAAAGAAGCCGCAGAAGCCCCAGGAAAGTCGGGGCAGAACTCGCTTCACCACTCTGATTCCTACCAAATGGGACGACAGTTCACGAGCCTGGAGCAGGACTCCGACAAGCGGGCCACTCACTTTCCCCAGACATCCCCAGGATTCCTCCCAGGACGTGGCAGGGGCATCAGTGTCCCTGCCCCGCAGCCATGGTCCTCTCTCCCTCCATCGCTGCTCCTGACAGTCGCCCATCAAGAGTGCTGGGGGCTTGAAGGAGGGAGGGAACATCGGGACCAGACCCCGAGACCCGCGATGCGCTGCTGCCACCTACTGCGGCTCGCACGCCTGTCACAGCCACTCTCCCCAGAACCTGAGCAAATCAGGACTTCATCTTAGATGATGTGGCGATGCTAAGAGCACAGCCAGCCGAATGAATCCTCATCTCAGGAGGGTGACTTTCAGAATGCTTCTCTGCTGAAGAAAGTGAGGGAAACGGTCCCCATACAACCTGGGTTTAGAGTGGGGCCAGAACAGGGGCACCCAGCTCTCTCCTCTTTCTTTCTGAAAAGCCCTTCCTTTGGATCTCAGTTATTGGGATAATTATCTAATCTGGGAGAATCAATCAGTATTTATTGGCTTCATCACTGTGGCTGCACCCAGCCATCCAAGAATATTGGGTAGAAAAAATATGGAAATTGTAGTTCCTTACTTTTCAAATAAAAATTGAACTTTTATCCAATATTGCCTAAAATTGTGTTGCAGGTGAATTCCTCTCCCCCTTCTTGCTACACAGGTTGTGCCAGCATTAATGTTTTGATGATGAGCAAAGAGAAAAGTAAAAATGAGCACCTGTCTGATGCCTTCGATTGTTGTTGGTGGTAAGAGATTTTCACATATTGAGGTGTATGGGGTGACTATTCAGGCTCAAAACTGATTCAATTTGAACTAAAAAGCCTGACCTATGGCCTATCAAACATACATAGTCCAACTGCTTAACCACTAAAGTAAAGAGTTCGCTCTCCTAAGAATGCAGACTCCCCTCCTAGCCCTGTTGGTAACACCTTGGATGGAATAGTCTCTTTCCAGACATGAGGTTCACTTTGCCCTGCTAATCTACAGCTGAATACCGCTTTCAAAGTTTGAGGAGTATGTATCCTGCGTGGGTTTAATGTGCGCACTTCGTTCTAAAAAGATATCAGACTATATAGAAACCCATGCCTCTCCGGCTCGCCTTCTAAACTCTTCCCAGGTTATAATCCTTAGTTTGGCTCCAGTAAACTCACCTTGCTCTCTTACATAGAATGGTTTCTGGCTATTTTGCGTTGACATTGACGATAATTCTGTTGGGCAAAAACCCCCATCCACCCAAGTGTGATGATATTTTCTGCTCTGAATTGTAGGAGTTTTTCTTGCATGGACAGAGAGACCACAGATGTAAGTATCCAAATTGTAGGTTCTGAGAGAAAACATGGAGATTCCACTTACTTTCTGGCTTGACCTGCTAGTTAAACACCAAGACAAAGTGAGCCTGCCCGTGGAACGCGTGTGCACAGGTTTCTTGCTGCAGCCTCATCCTTCGCTCCTGCTGGGCAGTGTTCTGACGGAGCACTCTGACCTCACAGAACCAGCTGCACAGGGCTGAGGAGCCCACCACTGTCCTGCAAATGACGAGAAGTAAAACGCTTCCTCATTTTTAAAGATATTATCCTCTCAGTCTTTTTGTTGGTGCTTTTCTTTTTTCTTTAAGTGCCAGGGACAAAGGAGGTGCCCTCAGCGTTACCAGGGACAAAGAATGTTCTGAGAGAAACAGGTGATAATCATTGCAAAATAATTCAGTATTTCAGGCATCTGATAGGGGTGTGTGTCTGTGAGTGTGTGTATGCCTGCATGAGTGCATGTATGTGTGTGCGTGTGTGTGACATGGGAGAAGGTGTGTCTCCAGCATCTTCCTATCACAGCCTCCGAAGAGGTGCAACTGCTTGAGCGGCGACATTGAACCCCTTTCCCTCACCTGCTGTCCTTCCTTCCGTCTTTTTTTTTTTTTTTTAATTTCGAACTCGTTACAAGAAAATGCTACCTCGTTGCTCCGAATCCGAGACTTGAATGTGTTCCCCCACCCAAGGAATGAGACGTGAGAAGCGGCCTTCAGGGCTGCGTCCCGGAGGAAGCTGCGCAGGATGCAGGACACGGCGGGCGCTGTCGGATCCGAGATGCCGCTCCCGCAAAGGACGCAGCGAGCCTCGTGCGATCTCATCCAACGCCGAGTCATTCGGCGGTTTCGCGGACGCCTCTGTTCCGTGGGGTGTCAACATTTGTTCTCGATAATTCGTAAACGTGTCCCAAAGGAGCACTGGTTTCATTATTTTCCTTTGATGTATCATTTAATGCCATAAATGTGGTAATGAGAAGATAACTTAGTGGACCGTCTTTGTTATTACATCATCCTCAGGATGATGGTCACGAGGGAGAATGGAGAATTGAAAGAACTGGACAATTATTAAGCAGAGAGAAGAGAAAAAGCTACGTTTAAAAAATGCATAAACCTCCATTTCCACCGTGATGGCGTAATAGGGTCCAGATGTCACCTCCCAAAAAAATGAGAACACGTGGCAAAGGTGTTTATAGGCCTTAGACATCCGCCAGCCCAGGCCTGCGGTGCGGAAAGCCAGACTGGTGATGTGAGCCCAAAGCGGCCCAGCCACTGGCCTGGAAACAGCTCTGAGTGCAGACGGGCCCAAAGACAGCTGGCAGAACTATAAAATTTCTAGAAGAAAACCACAACTTTTGGAGAAGCAAAGTTTTCTTAGAAGTACACAGAAAACACAAACCATAAAAGAAAATAATTCATATATTGCATTTCATGGAAATTAGCTTTTTTTTCTTTTTCACCTTTTGAAAGAAACCATTCAGAAATTGTAACTGCAAATGAAAATCTGTAAGAAAATATTCAGAATCCAAGTATCTTGCACAGGCTTATAGAGAGCTTACAACTATCCAATCAGAAGCCAAACTGCTCAGTGAAAATGAGCGAAGTGTTTACACATACACTTCACAAAAAGATGCACAAAATGTGCCACATCCCAACCACTGGGCAAATACTCATTAAATCCAGGTGAGACACTTTGGAAAGTGCATCCATATAAAAACTGGTACACAAAGTGCACAGAACCCTTATTCCTAATAGCCAAAAACGGGGCCTGGGCAGGAGTGTGGGGAGGGGGCGAAGGCACCCAGACGTCTATCAGCAGATGAACGGATGGACAGATAGACCTGTATTTGTGTCATACGCCGCAGACCATGCAGCTGTGGCCTCTGCTTAGTTGGAGCATCTGCTTGACATGAGTCTTATCCTCCTTCTGGGGCCAGCAAGCCTGCCTGGCACATTCTTCTAATGACGAAAATGGGCATTCAAGAGGAAACCAGAAATACACGAATCCCCCCCAAGCCTGAGCTGGGAACCAGCGTAGTCATTTCTGCCTCATCCCGTTGACCAAAGCAAGTCACGAGGCAAAGCTGAGATTCTAATAGGTGTGAAAATAGACACTCTCTCTCTCTTTTTTTTTTTTTAACACATTATTAGCAGTTTAGATATTGCATGAATATAAAAATCAATTCAATAAAAAAATAACCACAGCATAGCTTGAAAACATTCTAGTGTTGTCTGTTTTTATTTTTGTTGTTTTTTTATTGAGGTAACTGATTTATAACACCCTATAAATTTCATTATATTTTGATTTCAATGTAGGCTACATCATGGTCCTCATCAAAAGCCTGGTTTCCATCTATCGCTTTATACATGTGCCCCTTTATCACTTTTGCCCTTCCCCTCTGGTTACCACCAATCTGTTCCCCTTATCTATGTGTTTGTTTGTTTTCCACATATGAGTGAAATCATATGGCATTTGTCTTTCTCCACCTGATTTATTTCACTTAGCATAATACCATCAAGGTCCATCCATGTTGTCACAAACAGCAGCATTTCATCTTTTTTTTTTTTTTATAGCTGAGTAGTACTCCACTGTGTACTTATACCACATCTTCCTTATCCATTCATCCACCAAGGGGTACTTAAATTGTCTCCATGTCTTGGCTGTTGTAAATAATGCGTCAATGAACACAGGGGTGTCATTTCACAAGCCCAGCTGCAGCTAGCGAACACCACAAAATCTCAACCACATTTTTCATGAAAATAGAACAAAGAATCCTAAAATTTATATGGAACAACAAAAGACCGTGAATATCCAAAGGAATCATGAGAAAAAAGAACAAACTTGGAGGTATCACACTCCTTGGTTTCAAAATACACCACAAAGCTATAATAACCAAGACAGCATGGTACTGGCACAAGAACAGACATACAGATCAATGGAACAGAATCGAGAGCCCAGAAATAAGCCCACACGTCTATGGACAGCTAATCTTCAACAAGGGAGCCAAGATCATACAGTGGAGAAAGGAAAGACTCTTCAATAAATGGTGTTGGGAAAACTGGACAGCCACATACAAAAGAATGAAAATAGACCATTATCTTACATCATACACAAAAATTAATTCAACATGGATTAAAGACTTGAAGGTAAGATCTGAAATCATAAAACTCCTAGAAGAAAACATTGGCAGTACGCTCTTTGACATCGCTCTTAGAAGACGCTATCTCTTTAGTGGAAGGGACCAAAAAGTCATCTGACAAAGAATGTGACCCAGGGAGGTAAAAAGCATAGGGGTCATTAAGACACCAAGAGATCTAAGATTTATTATGTTACTTTTGTTTATAAATTAGTTTCTTTGTTTCATGGTTATATCTGGATATCTTACAGCGTTGACTTCCATTGTGATGAAAATGAGGTTTTCTTAATCACACTCGCCATGTTGTTTTTACTGGTGATCTAGAATGCTCTTGATTTTGTATGTCAGTAGACAATTTTATTGATGTGAAGTTTGGATTTTCACTTCATTTTTGGTATAGACAATAATATTTTATATTAATAAAAAGAATCATCTCATTTTTCCAATTTCTTTATATGAACCACTATTTCTCACACTATTGCTTTGTTTATGATTTTAAGTACAGTGATAAGCAAAAACAACACTTTAAAGGTATGCCCTCTTCCCCCATTTTACTTTACCTTTTTAAAAAGAATCCATAAAAGTGTTGATATTGTTTTATTAAAATATTTAATCCAATTTACCCAAATATTTTATCAATTGCTGCATACATTATGTTCCTCTATCCAATTACATGTCTCCATATTCACTTTTTTCTCCTTTAGTAGTTTTCAGTGAAGGCCTCTGTGCTGTAAATATATTAGTCTTTATATATTTGAAAATGTCTATATTTTGTTTCACTGCAAAAAATACTGAAGCCAGGTACAAAGTCATTCTTTGACAGCTGCACACGTCCCCCCTTTGAGCTTTAAAATGTTGCACCACTGTTTGTGGGCCTCTATTACTGTTAAGAGAAGCCAGTTTCCATGAGCCATGTGCATTTTTTGATTGGAAAGCCATCTTATTTTTTTTATAGATTGTAGTATAGTTTCTTTATCTTTGATGATGTAACATTTCAGTATACTCTATGAATGAAGTGACCATTCATCTGTATTTTATTAATTAAAACAACTGGGTATTCAGGGCACATTTTCAATCTAAAAAGCACTGACTATCTTCAAATCTGGAAAATTATCTCTAGTATTGTTTGTACATTCTCTTCCTTTGAGGATGTTTTGAAACCTCTCAATCTACCATGTCTCTTAATTACTCTTTTTTTCTTTCTCTATGCTGTATTCTATGTGAATTTCTCTGTTGTGTACTTTTAGTTCATTAGTCTGCCTGCTGACTGCATTTATTATAGAGTGTAATTACTTACTGCTCTTTCCATTTAAATAATTGTATGTTTTATATACAAGATTTCTAATTGATTATTTCATAGACATCTGACCTTTCCTCATTTATGTCTGAATTTCTTTCTTTCTTTTTTTTTTTTTGGCTGAGGAAGGGTGGCCCTGAGCCAGCATCTGTGCCCGTGTTCCTCCACCTTATGTGGAGGACACCTGCAACAGCATGGCTTGTCAAGCGGTGCGTAGGTCTGCACCCAGGATCCAAACCAGTGAACACCAGCCCACCAAAGCAGAGTGGGAACTTAACCATGTGGCCACCTGGCCAGCCCCTCACAATCCTTTTTGAGGGAAATTTTGCTTTTATTTGTCTTTCTGAACATTCTCAAAATACTTAATGTCTTCAAGATACTTTGCATAAAATAAATTAAACATGGCGTAATTGATTATTCAGATGATGGATTTTATTGGCTGTCCAATCGCCACTAGCAACATTTTGCAGGCTCATTTTCTTTGTCGTCACCTCCTCTATGATCAGCTTTAACTGTCCCAGTGTTTTATCAGGACCTGTTCCCTGGCCGTTAGTTCCCTGAGTCAGAATCGGCTCTAACCATTACACCAGGGGTCCCTGTCCCATAGGGACCTCGCAGACCACTTAGAGGTCCCGCGGGTGACTGACTCGATTCCTCGTTTCCTGGTGCCTGACCAGCACCCTTCAGGACCACAGTTTGCCGTAAAGAAGGAGACTTCCTGGTAGTCAAATCTATTCCCTCAGGTTCTCTGCATATACGGAGAGAGCTGCACCCTAGTCTTCGAATTAAAACATTAGACATGAATTCACACAGAAAAAACTGGTTCATTCTAACCTGCAATCAATATCAGCAGGCTGAAGCTTTGGGATCCATGGATGATTCTGCTTCTGTTTAGTCTCGGTTCACAGGGATGTCTTGTCTTTCCCTTGAGCCTGGCTGTAATGCTTTGTTTGACTCTTTTTATATTTTATCCATTATTTCAATAAGCTTGTGGGAGAAATGTCTATCCAAGCTGCAAATGACTGTGCCATTTTTAATCCATATAAGCAATATTTTTGTCTCTTTCACATCGCATGTTAATAACCTTGCACATGCTGTGGTCTATGTGGAACCTTTGGGACAAGGTTCTCCAAGGAGCGGGGGAGGGAGGAACTTTGAAAATGCTATAATCCATGAGGGTTTTTAAAGTAATCTTGAACAATGATTACATACATGAAAGGGCATAGCAAATAAAAATACAACTCAACGAATTCTCACAAAATTAACGCATCCATATAACCAGCACACAGATAAGAAACAGACCAACACTGGCAAACACAGCCCTTCTCCTATCTAAGTCTACTCATTACATCAACCAAAAGCCGCTAATTTGACTTCTACCACCATCGATCAGTTTTGCCTGATTTTGAATTTAATAAAAATGGATTAAATAGCATGCATTCTCTTGGATTTGGCTTCTTTCATTCAACATTACGTTGTAAGGTGACTCTATTTATTTGTATATACTGTGGTTTGTTCATTCTGATTATGGTATAAAATTGTGTTATATACATATAACTATGATTTATGTATGCATTCCCTTTTTGATAAAAATTTAAATTTTCCCAGTTTTTAGCTACCATGAATGGTGCCGCTAGGAACATTCTAGACATGTCTTTGTGTTACTATGGGTGTTTTTAAGTTGTGTTATATCTGGAAATATAATTTTGATCATTAACTATGCAAATATTCAGCTTCAATAAGTAGTGTGAGGAAGTTAGCCAAAGCGGTTGCACCAGATGACGCTCAAAACTCCAGTGGTCCAACCATCCCACACAATCACCAACGTTTAACATTTAACCTGATGTTTCCATTCTAGCCACTCAGGGTGCTGAAGTGGTATTACATTACGTATGTGTCTTTTAATTGATGTAAAATTTACACATAGTGAAGTGCAAAGTTCTTAAGTGTATCATTCCGACTTTTGATAGATATACAGACCTGCGTAACCATCATCCTGATGAAGATATAGAACATTTCCATTACCAGAGTCCCTCCCCGCCTCCTTCCTCCTGAGCAGCTGTTTTAAAATATTCTTCCAGCACGGGTTTAGTTTTCTTATTCCAGACTGTCATTTAAATGGAAACAAAGCACACGCTTTCTTTCGTCTGGATATCTTTTTGCTGTTGCAGTGACTTGAGACTCACCCGTGATGCTGTACACCTCAGGATTCACGCGTTTTCTGGCTCAGCAGTGTTCTGCTCCTGAGCGTGTTTGAAGCCCTCTCCAGTCACCTGCTCACAGCCTCCTGGAGTCCTCCTGGCTTGGGGATTATGAATAAGCTGCTGCAAATGCTCTTGTACAAGTCGTTTTGCAGACAGATGCTTTCATTTTCTTCTTGAATAAACACCTGGGAATAGAATTGTTGTATCATGAATATATGTCTAACTTTGTAAGAAACTGCAAAATAGCTTTCTAAACAGGTTGTGCTCCGTGACACTACATTCTCAACTTACAGCGTTCCACGTGCTCCCAACCTTTGTCAAAATGTGGTTTTGTCAGTGTTTTTAGTCATTCTTGTTGGTGTGTAAATACATGTCTTTGTGGTTTTAATTTGCACTTCTCTGGTGGTTGATAATGTTCAGAATCTTTTCACATTCTTTTTGGCTTCTCATTATTTTCATTAATGTATCTGTTCAAGCTTCCCGTACCCACCTTTTTTTGAGAAAGATTGGCCCTGAGCTAACATCTACCTCCAATCCTCCTCTTTTTGCTGAGGAAGACTGGCCCTGAGCTAACATCTGTGCCCATCTCCCTCTACTTTATACGTGGGACGCTTGCCACACTATGGCTTGATGAGCGGTGCTAGGTCCATGCCCAGGATCCAAACTGGTGAACACCTGGCCGCCAAAGCAGAACGCGTGAACTTAGCCACTACACCACCCAGTCGGCCCCCTCTTCCCCTTTTTAGTGGAATTATCTTCATATTTTGATTTGTGGAAATTTTTTTCTTTTTTTTTAAAGATTGGCACCTAAGCTAACAACTTTTGCCAATCTTCTTTTTTTTCCTGCTTTTTCTCCCCAATCCCCCCAGTACATAGTTGCACATTTTAGTTGCAGGTCCTTCTAATTGTGGCATGTGAGACGCTGCCTCAGCATGGTCTGATGAGTGGTACCATGTCCACATCCAGGATCCGAACCAGCAAAACCCTGGGCTGCTGAGGCTGAGCACACAAACTTAACCACTCAGCCAAGGAGCTGGCCC
The DNA here is from genome assembly GCF_021613505.1 of Equus quagga. Classification (NCBI taxonomy): domain Eukaryota; kingdom Metazoa; phylum Chordata; class Mammalia; order Perissodactyla; family Equidae; genus Equus; species Equus quagga. The sequence goes on along the minus strand of NC_060269.1, from coordinate 381,750 downwards.
CCTGATTTGTGGAAATTTTATACATATTCTGGATATCAGGCCTTTGTCAGATGTAGTTAGTGAAAATATTTTCTCCTGTTTAAGTTTCTTAACAGTATGTTTGATGACTAGAAGCTTTTAGTATTTAGTTTTAGTTCTAAATTCCAAATTATCTTTTTTTATGCCTTTTATGTATTAACTGCAAAACCCTTGCCTACCCCCATTTTCACCAAGAAATTATCCCATTTCTTTTCTTTTACGAGCAGCACAGGTCTAAGTCTTCCTGTGAGTGTAGGAGACTTCTTGATTTGATTTGTGTATGGTACGAGAGATCGTGGGTTACCTTTTTTCTCTTTTATTTGTACGGTTACTTTGGCATCATTTCTTGGGCAGACTTTCTGAACCCCATTGAATTTCTAGGATACCTTTGTTAGATCAATTGTCCGCCTGGGTGTGAGTCTGGATCTGGCCTCTCTCTTTTGTTCCATTGAGCTGTACGTCCAGCGTTAGGCCAACACCATACTGTTTGATTGTAAAGCACAATGGTAAATATTGAGTCCTGATAGTGTGAATTCTGCAAACTTGTTCTAGTTCAAGACTGTTTTTCATCCTTTACATTTCTGTTTCATTAGAATTAACTACCACCGACTGTGGTTATCATCAGTTCCAACACACAAAAAATATTCCCATTAATTTCCTGGACACAATGAAATGATTGCACTTCTTGGCCCCAAGCAGTTGAGGGGAGTTGAAAATCTAATTCTGATCTGTGACAAGGGTGGAAGGGCTGGTGTTTCTTCCGGCCCCAACATTCAGTTATTAATTTGTGATCTTCAAGAGCCATCTCATCTCCTGCTGACGTATTCACTACATCTCAGTTGATAGCAGCTCCCTCAGTCTGGCCTCTAAATAGCCTTGATGACCAGAGACCTCTTGACTTGAGGTGCTCGTGTTAAGAGATAAACCCTTATTGTGCAAAGTGAGTGACATCTTGGGGCCATTTGTTACTACAGCACACGTGTTCCGTCCAGATTTAGATAACACCTTGGCCAACCGATCTCACCGGCCGGCCCTCAGCACAGATTCCACATATCGGTGACTTGTAAAAGCCTAGAAGATTGCTTCCATCAGCATATCGTCATAGGTTCAGGGAAAATAAAGCATAATTAAAGTCTGCCTGAATCTACCTTTCCCCAACCATGTGCTACAAAACAGTCGTCCTAAGATACAGTTGTAGATATTCGTCTTAAAAGCATCCAGTGTTTTAAAGAAATTGATAAACCCTGTGTATTCTAAAACTTTCCTAGGGAACAAAAATAGTAAGGGCCCATAGGAGACCCCGAAGTTAAAAACTGGTCTAACTTTATCTAAGCGAAACTTATCTGAGTCCTCATGAAGGAACCAGCCCTTCCGTAATGAAACAGCTGCATCCATAGCAGGAGAAAGAAGGTTACAGGTGCGCTCATTAACAGCTCTGCGATGTTCAACTGGACAAACACGTCACCAGTCCCCTTTGCAAACAGCCTTGGAACTTTGTCTCTACCGAGCATCCCCGCCTCTCGTGTGAAGAGTCATGAAGACTGTTCTAGTCTACTTGAGTGTCTTGAGGTCTCTGTTCACCTACTGATTCCAGGGCAATTCTCAAAGATTCTCAAGTTCTGTTGTGTCCACATAAAAAGAAAATCTAAAAATTTCACGAATTAAGGAAGAAGGAGTGAGGGACACGAAGCTTCTGACTATTGGCCAGTTCCCTCTAGCTTGAAGATTTTAGTAAGCAATAGTTTCACTTAAAATTTGGAGTCTGCAGTCTGGTATTCCACAATAGCATAGAAACCTCCTTTGATCAACTTTGGAACAACTCTCCACAGTTTAGGAAACATGTAACAGAGAATTCCTGCTGCCTGAAAGACAGTCTCGGAACACATCCTTTCTCTCCCGGCCAGGCTGGCAGCACAGATGACCCAGCAGAGGTGAAGGTTACACTAGCATCCTTCCCCTTACAGAGATCCCAACAGGAGGTCTCTGAGCCACAGCAGTCTTGACCTTCCACCCCCAATGCTCACAGTCTAATTCAATGAATGTCTGTGGCACAGAGATTGCGTGGTTGGAATGGTGCTAGGTCCTGGGGCCTTAGAAAAAGGCCTGAAATGTCCTCGGAAAACTAAAGGAAGATAGGTGACCACTACCTGATCCTCCCCAGCTTTACGTCTGTGGTGCAGCGGAGTCACACTGACTGGAACTTACCAGCTCCCTCTGGGTCCCTTTTCCCACCCTGCTCCCCTGGACCTCAAGGTCTCTCTCAGATGCCCGCAAGGGACTTCCCACAAGATTTTACCGTCTCTCATCCCCTGTTCCTCTGCTTCAGCCATCTGGTACCATGGTCCTGACCGAGGCTGTGGGTTGTTCCCAGGCAATATTTCCAGGCAGTACTCAGGCCACAGGTGAGCAGGTACCAGATGAAATGGCATTCATCATCTCACAGAAATGGGGAGAATCATGTCCTCCTTGCCTCTGCGCCATGCTGTCACCTACACACTGAGGCAAAGCCTGTCACTCAGAGTCTGTGCTATCCCCGCCTCTGTCTCCCATCGTGGCGTGGCTCTGTCCTCTGCAGAGTGCCGGGAGCCGTGGCTACATCATTTGATTGGCTGTTTGACAGGGTCCAGCAGATTAACGCCGAGGGGTGCAGGGTCGCCCCTTGGTGAAGAATAACTGGCCAGCCCCTCACACAGTTCTGAAACCTGTGCTGCTTCTAATTGCCCTTCATTCCTTTTCCTTTCTTAACCTCCAGTTTTCACTCCTTTGAGTGGCTGCTTGGGAGGCACTACCTCCTGGGATAATTAGATATAGTAAGAGAATGTGACCACCTGCAGGTAACTTTCAAGATATTTTTCAGTTAATTATTGGAGGAGCACACAGTCCCATTTGAGACAATCAGAAAGGAATCCTGCCCAGATAAGATGTCGAGTTAGGTTTGTAGCCTCCATCTGGTTAATGTTTCCTTCTCCCTCCAGTTCTTTGTCTCGATATATATATATGCATCGTCCTTCTAAGTTTGCTGGTTAATTGGATGATCAAGAAGTATCTACATATTATTCTTGACCTTCTGCTTTCTGTTAAAATATTACAGAGGTTTTCTCCTAAAAGCAATAAATAATAAACAATTGATGAGAAGAAGGGTCGAGGGGTGCAGGGATGCCCCTGGTGAAGAATGGCTGGCCGACACCCCTGATATTTTCTGAATTATATGCATGCTTTCTATCAAGGTTATGTCTATACTTATTTCTGTTTTTTATTCTTGAAGATTTATAGTTTAGCTTAGCTTTTCAGCCCTTTACTTTACTAACAAAATGGTACTTTCTCCGGCAGTGTGTTTAAGGGACTGTTAGCTCCACAATGTAAAAGACAAAAGAATGCTTTCACCCCCTAAAGTGCGCGAAAAAGTAAAGATGTTTAACTGCCCGCTGAGAATGCAGATAGCCCTGGGGATAAGACACCCTGGAGTCGCCTTTTGTTCCCATTAACCATCTACACTAATGGCGTAAATGATTGAGGGAGGCAAGGATGGCTCCACCAGGATGCAACCAGACGGACTGCTGTCCTGTCCGGAGGCCTGGACCTTCTCTCTTTGATTTAACTTTACCATGAATTACAACAGATGCCTAGGTACCTATCTCCTTTAGCTTAGAGACAACAAACACTAGTTAATTGAAGAGAAGACTACCATTAACCTTATGCTCTATAGAATAGAATGCTAATAAATATTCTTGTGCTCGTTTTTTACTTCCTTATCTCTCTGAGAATATTTGTAGAACTATTTCTGTACTAATCCTGAAAAATACATAAACGACACTTGTGCACAGTAAAGTGGGACTTGCTAACACCAACCCTAGTCTCACGTCCCCTTTATTTGCCCCTCATTGCGCCGATGCCGTCCATCCCTCAGGAACCTGGACTCAGCCGGGGCGGGACCCTGGCAGCAGAGCTTGGCGCTAGATACCAGGACTGGGGAGAGGAGAAATGCTGCTCTGGTGGGTTTGTCCTGCTCCTGTTTTCATAGACTCCAGGTACTGAATGCCGACATGTCCTCAGCAAGCTCTAGTTCTCTGGTGAATGCACTCGTGCAAATAAACGACTAGATGACGTGGCCTCCCCATCCTCAGACATTGGGAATGTCTGAATCTCTGTGTGGTCTTAGCTAGAATGACTACCGGAAAATTAAGTAAATAAGAGCGGTTCAGACACTGGAGTCATTCTCACCCTACCTGTGATCTGGAGAGATGTGTGCCCTGAAGTATTTGCTGGATCCGGCCCAGTGTCATTGGAAAGGTGGGACGAGTTGGGAGACTGTCCTGCAGTTACCACCTTCCTGATATCGTTGAGTGACCGGTGTGCGGACGGGTCCACCATGGGTAGAGGGGGTCCCAGTGGGGCAACAACACGTCTAGTAGAGTGTTAGACGCCTTTTCATAACAGGTGTGGACCTGGTTCATGGTTTGAATGGCCATTACCATTTCATTCTGTGAATCAGCCACAACGATCATTCCAAATGATGAACATCTCAACTGTTTCTGTTTTACTACGTTAAAAGTAAATATAATAAAGAACACATTTTTAAACATTGAAACTTTTTCCTCAGTGTCAGTTATTAGAAACAGGACACCTGGTTAAAGACTATGCATAATTCCATCCGTAAACCTATTGCTAAGTCAGTTCACCATATTTCTATTTACATTTCAATGTAATGAACTTTCAGAGAGAAGGTTAATTAGCCTGTTGAGATACAGTCTCCCTATCTCAATATTGTCTTGTGGGATAATTACTAACTACATTTTTGGAGATTATCACATTATTAATATTGAAATTTTTAACTTTATTGAAACTTTTAGAGTGAAATGACCTTTGCTTACTTTAACCTGACTAACAAAAATATAAAGTCATTTTGAGAAAATCATTGAAAATCTAGATTAAATATCAATACTTCTACTATAAACTAGGGTTTTAATCTAATAAAGCACAACAGACCTAATCTGTGACTTGTCCTTCTTGACCTGAAGGTGCTTCATGTCACCTGTCCCATAGACTCCATCTGGTCATCATTACACAATCACGGCCATGGGGCTCTGCCCCCCATGGAGCAGCACATGGCACTGGCATGGGTGTAAGGGCTGCGCCCTCCCATAAGTGTGAACGTACAAAGTACGATCTATGTGCACTTGGATGTGCATCTCAACCAGTTAACACGGCTCAGTCCCCTGGGACCGAAGCCCGTGAAGTCAGCGCTGACAAGGCTGAGACTTCATAAATGAACTAAGCCTCCATCCTGGCTTTCATCACTACAATCCCATAAAGCAGATATTTACATGAAAAACTTAGCAGTGTGTACACGTTTTAACTCTCACTCAGTTACTTATTTCAATAGACATTTTACCGAGACAGGAACCTCCCAATGCATCTGAGCCGGCCATCAGTCTGGGCGGCGTGGTCGCTGTTGGTCCTGGCGAGGAGGGTATTCATGCAGATCTGGTCTCGGGAAAGCCGTGTGCATCCCTCGCTCTGTGACACACCATCAAGGCGGTCTCGGGCTGTAGTGAGTGAGCACACACAGAGACTCCTGTTAACTCACACGAGTTCAGAAAGGCAAAGTGTTGATGCATGAGGCTCATTGAGAGGAAAAGGCCATCCTCAGGAGATACTTGGTGATGGCATTTCTCCGAGTCACACAGAAGGGCCCTGTTCTTGATGACATTACAGCATGGGGAGCCCATCCTACAGCGAACCTTATTGTGGCTTTTTTTTCATATTTTGCAGACATATTTTTAGGTGTTTACATATTTTCTTGTTCATAACAACTAGGATCTCCAGGGTTGCCACTTTTTGACAAGTGACGTTTCCATTTCACCTTTATCTATTTTATATCTTATTCCTAATGTGGTAAAGAAATCAAAGAAATAGTAAGTAATTAGTGCCGACAGGCTCTTTGCGTAGCGAGTTGTAAATCTGCCTACCATCTGAAATAAATACGATTTCCACGACTGGAGGGCAGCCAGAAACCTACGTAAATTGTGTTCTTGGAAACAGGGTTTTTGAGAGTTTGGGCTATACAGACGTCTAAGGTTGTTTACACCAAGGTTTTCACATCTGGCGCCACGTTGTCTTGTATTCTATCTGCCTCCGGGATAACAAGTGCACCCACCAGTGTTAGATGTCGCTGACTGACTCAGCTGGTAACTCGCTGCCTTGCTCCCTCTGCTCCCCATGGGTCACAGGAAGCCCCGCCCCCTCCCTGCTGCTGGTCAACAGGAGGACTGTCACTCACTCCCTCTGTTATCATTCGCTGTGCATCTTTTCTTAATCTTCGCTCATTTCTGCGTGTCCTTCCCCGTTCGGAGGGCAATTCTAGAATTTCATGTTTTTAAATTCGTCAACCTTAAACTCCGTCTGTCCTTGCTTCTTGAAATACTCACTCAGGGAAGAAGTCGCACCAATCATTTTTTTAAAGCCCAATTATTTAAAACTCCCAATTTTCTTTCGTCTTTTCCATTTATGATAATAACGCTTCTCAGAACAGCACTCATTTTTGTCTTTTTTCCTCTGGATTCCTTGAACAATTCCTGGTATGTAATGAGACAGCTCCACCCCCAAGGTCTGCCCCACATTTTTTCTTTCAGTTTTCAGAGTTTCTTATCACATTATCCAATGCATTATTTTTAATAAATTTTTATTTCTCTATGATAATTCCACCAGAAATTCCAGAATATCTCAAAAATAGTGAATACATATCATGTAGATATTAATTAAACTAAAGTAACCACAGGTTTTCTTAATCAGGATCCAAGTGAAGAGAGAACTGAATAAATATTGTTATTTACATGCACATAAAATTTTGTATGTAACAAAAATATTGAAATTCAGAATGAAAACTTTAAAATATCTAACTATATATATATACATACGTATATTTTTTTTCTGGTGAGGAACATTCACCCTGAGCTAACATCTGTGCCAATCTTCCTCTACTTTGTACGTGGGATGGCTGATGAGTGGAGCAGGTCCACACCCCAGATCCAAACACACAAACCTGGGCCACTGAAGTGGAGTGCACAGAACTTTAACCACTCAGCCACAGGACGCCCCCTTATACATATTTTTTGAAAGCAACATTATAAATAATCCTTGTAGTTTGAAAATATTAAAACTCTGACTTTAAAAGATTTGCTAATAAAGTGTGCATTTTCTGTGAATGCTACATCATCTTTTATAAAACATGTTGAATTTTACATAAAAAAATGATGCATTAGGCTCAATCCAATACGGGAAACTAGACAGTCTTTTATTGGAAGAACTGATGCTTTCTTCATGCTGATAGCTATCAATATCTCAGATTGAATACTTCATTTATGCCACATGCTGGCAGTTTTATGAGCTCAGACTTTCTTTGATCATAAAGTTGATAAATTTCCAGGCTGGACTATGCACTAGCTGCTGCTCTGACAAGTTTCACGCAGTATTTTGGAATACTGAGATTCACACTGGAGATTTGTTACTGACCTTGGGGCATGGTTTGCCAACAGACTCCCCTTCAGTCAGTCCTCTTCCCATAAAAGACGGAGCAACTCTTTACAACGAAGTTGCCCTTTGCCGTGGAGCACGCGCTCCAGTCACCTCCACAAGCAGGAAGGAGGAGGGGGAGGAGTGGCCTTCCTTGTAGGCTGGTGGTTCCTCTTTCAGGTCTTATTTCATTTAGTATCAGAAACATCTCTTTGTTCTATCTGATTCTTTAAACTTCTGAATAGAATTTCCCTTGAACAGAACTGAATGCACTTATCTAGTTTTGCTCTAAATTATATAAGGTAGAAATAAACATAAGATGTAGACACTGAGATTTAGTCTTTGTGACAGACTTTCTGGAAGGGAAGGATAGTGGGCGTGGTGTGCAGTGAATAGTAGCTGTCACCGCGAATAGGTCACTGACCGCCACCAGCTGACTCCATGGGGTGCATTTCCTTGGTCTGTGTTCAGGCCCTCAGTCTCAGAGAACGGGTATATTGGGGCCTCAGGGATGCTGAACAAGTCCAGGTAAATTTAGAGAGACATATGCTAATCAGAATCTGAATTTATTAATTGGTAAGAAGAAATACAACTGTCAAACGGGTCAGATATTCATGGCGGTAGAGCCATTTTCAGTTTCTTATTTAAGAAAAACTACGAAAAGTGGAATAATTAGATTATTTGATAAGCCAGAAATTAGCCTAAGGGAAAAAAGTAATGTGATGTTAATGCTCACAGACACTGGGGTCTGATAGTCTGATTCCTCTGAGAGGTTGGAGACATATATTACTAAATACCTTATGAGACTGGATATTTGTGCCCGCGTTTCAGTGTCTTCTAACTCCTGGAAGATAAGAGTGAGGAATCTGAGACAGTGCCACCGCCACTGTCAGCACCAGCTCCCATCCACCCACTTGTGCTTCTTTGTGCTTCGTTTCAATGTATTCCACCTTAATGGACCTCTTATTAGTACAAGATTTTTTTACCATGTGAATACTGAACTTCTTTGAGTTTTTGGAGTGGAAGTTATTTTTCTGTAAAGTGTTGTGCCCTCCCCTGCTGGCTGGCACTGTTTCTCCTCTGCCACCCCTCGTTCTCTCTCAGATGTGATCCATTTGTTATAATTTAACTCTCAGACATTTGGGGTGTCTCGCCTGTGTCAATTCTCTAATAACGGGAAGTATTACTGTGAAATGAGGCTGGATTGCTGTACTGTCAACAAGGACGCTCCTGCTCATGCCGGGTGGTCGTCTGAGGACAGAGCGTGGACCGCCCTGACAACAGGAGTCTTCTCTGCAGCTGGTCCTGCTGCCAGGAAGCTTGTGCCCTCCACCAGCTCCAGCTCTTTTTTGGAGCTGCATAAAGCTCTCACATCCTTGTGAAGGGAAAAGGCACATTTTTTGACTCTTTTTCCTCCTCGCTCTGGCTAAAGAGATTTTTTTAAATGATGATTAAATGGGAAAAGTAATATATTTATTTGTGTTTGATTCCATACATATAGGGAGGTAAAATAGTTAAACTATATAAATCTCCTTAGATGAGCCAAATTAAATATTTTAAAATGAAAAAGATTTTGGGTATTAAAATACTTGAAAATTAGTAGGAATCTTTAATTATACTTTCTGATATGTGTCAGCTTCATTCTCAATATTTTTCCCAGATACTACAGAAATGAAATCTCTCATGCCTGATAGACAAATACACATGCACACACACACATGAAAATTCACAGATCTCTACAAAATCTGTGTGGATTTACAGCCTAAGGAAACATTAAGATAAATCACGTGGGGTTTTGAGGGGATTGGGGACAGTAGTGGGCTGTCCGATGAGCTGTATCCAGTCTGTAATTGTTTGCAACGCTGCGAAGTAGTATTGCCACCAGGGGGCGGGGTTCGACTAGAAATCAAAGTAACCAACTCCTTGCAGACAGAAAACGGATATTTTGCAACACTGTATACACAGTCATCTTGTTGGGAAACCACTTGAGCTTCCCCTCTGATCTTCCTTAACTTCTCCTCTGTCTTTGTGAGTTGTGTTCGATGCCCAGGACAGATCACAAGTCGGTGCCATCACACCCCGGGAGGTCGCCACGCGGGTCCCTTCCTCTTCCCTCAGTCGCTGTTGTCTCTGGGTCAGCATCCCTGACCTTTGACACTCAGCTAAATGCAGCCAAAAAGCAATGACTCGAGTTGTCCCTCAAGCCCCACTGCGAGGCCTCCTCGTGCGTGGGCATGAGATGCTCCCACAGCCACTCACACCGAGGGCCTCCCGGGATGGCCCTGCACATCCTGCTCCATCCTATTCGTGTCTATTTCTTCGGCCCAAAACTTACGTTTTCCAATTCTCTAGTTTATTTATTGCTAGGAAACTGGTATGCCGACATATGATTATGAGGGCTAAAATTAAAATGATACAATAATATCTGATCCTTCTTAAAATGCATTTTCAAGTTAGAATTCATTCCTGGAGATGGTTAATACTAATTATTGTTTAATTTTTGCACCTGTATCCCATTTGGCCGTTTCTCATTAGCTAATGTTTATAAAGGTCTTCCATATTGCTGGCACTGTAAGTGTGGGGTAATACTGAATTTAATCCTAAAATAGAGGTACTACAGTTATTTCCAATTTACAGCTGAAATTGGGGCTAAGGGTGCATTTTTAACCATTTAGACGGTTAAAAAACTGGAGGATCTAGGCTGTGGATCATTTGAAGTCACCATGCGGTGACACAAGTGGAAGGACCAGCTTTTCTGACAAGAGAGTTGGTAATACCTAACTCTTCGGTTTTCGACAAACTGAGGTCATCTGGGTTAAAGCCCTTGCAGACCTCTGAGGTGCTGGGCAGCTGCTGGGTTTATTGATACTTAAACCAAAGCCCTGCCTTCATATTCTCATGCTCAACAGATCCATGAACCGACCCGTCTAACACATGATGAGCTGCTGGGACGTGAAAGCACATGCACAATTAAGACGGGACTCCTGCAGGAGCATTAACAGTATGGGAAGCTGAGGCAGAGGCTTCTGGTCTTGTGATCATCTTAACTAGGGATAAAGGAAGCAGCAGGGAGGCACGTCCTGTATCTCATGTACACAGAGCCGATGTGGAAGCCAGAAGTCCCACTGCACAGATGCCCTGGTCTCCAGCCTGAAGCCCATGCAAACCCATGGTTTGCTCCTGGTGACAGGAGGGAGTAACGCTCTGTGCAGTCCAGCGTGGCTGTGAGCAGTGGCCATAGTGGTGGCCATCTTGTGATCTGAAGTGGGTTGGAAACCAGCTCCCTGACCTTTTCTGTAAGAAGCATCAACTCCAGCACGCGGTTCTGCCGGCTGTGTCTGCAGCTGCAGAGGATCCAGAGCGAGGATGAAATGGAAGGTCACATGGAGCTCCACGGACCACGTTCCTACAAGTTGGGGGTTTGGATTATAAGCAACTCTCACTGTGCAGGATCCAGACTGACCTCTGAGCCGCCCAGAAAGACCTGGCACTTCCAGGTCCTTGAAGCTGGTGTTCACAGAAGGTTCCAGGGATTCCAGACTGGAAACGAAGTTTGGGGGACACAGGGCTCCCTTGTGGCTTGTCAGTGGGTAAGCGACCCTGTCCTCATATGTGTCCCATTGCCAACTCCTGCATATTTCTTCAACACCAGAAAATAATGTTAATGTCCTGCTAAGGAAGCCAAATCTGGAGATATTAATAGGTTTTTTCCACATGGAGATAAATGGTCAACTTCAAATATAGTTTTCACTTATTAAGAGAAAGTGTTTAGTTTTTTTCGCTTGTCTTCTTATTTGTTCGAGACCCACTTTTTATATCCCACGAAGAAGGGGATGAAATAAGCTGGTGTCAATAAATGTCTGGTGAATTGAAAAGTGGCACTTTGTTGTAAATATTGGTATTAGGGAGTTGAGAGTGATAACAAAGATTCATTTAATGTGAACGATAATTCACTCAGCTCAAGCTAAGGAGGAAGAAGTAGAGTGTGGTCATTTACTTTGTTGACATTTCATTTAAGGTGAATTTGTATACTTTTGGTATCAGCAATGAAAGTTACACAATCTTACAACTTTTTAAAAAAGTAACTTTTTGTTACTTTTCTCAACAGAAAACTTAGTATTTTTTCCAGCTTTAGTGAGATATTGTTGGTATACAAAAAACTGCGCATAACTAGTGTACAAATTTGCTAAGTTTGGATATGTGTATACACTTGCGTAAGCAACACCAAAGGTAAGAAAGATATCCATAGTCTGCAAAAACTTAGGATTTAGATTCAAATATACTGTTTTAATATTTGGACGGTGTCTGGTGTGTTTTTCTGAAAGCATGTGTTCTCTTGGTCTCTGCAAATCGCCTCAGTTCATGGCAGTCATTGCAGGACGGGAAACTCAGAACCTCGGGGGCTGCTCTGTGGTGAGCGGTGCGTGGAGACCACAGGAGGGAGCCGGCTCCATGCCCGGACATCCGTTCCGGGCCCCGGGCTTCTGGAGAACCAGCTGCAGGGCAGGGACAGAACCACTCCCGAGGTTGCTCCAGAGCATCAGACAGGCGCCACGTGGTGAGTGCGCAGTGGGACCTCCCGGCGGATCCATGCCCCTTCCAGTCTGAAATAGCAGCTCTTCTAGCATGCGAGGGGACCCTGTTGCAAACACGGAAGAAAGCAAGGGATTCACTTTTACAAGTTTCTCAAAACTGAGAATTTAAAATGGTTTTAAATAACTTAAATGCATCCCAGAACAAAACTCAAGAATATTTATGAGAATACAAAATTAGCACCCCACAAGATAAAATTCACAAAGTCTATTATCTAATTAAATATAACCAAACATTCAAAGAAGAAAATCAATCCATAATGAGGAAGATCAATCAACAGGAAAAGACCCAGAAGTGACTCAGACGACAGAATTATAAACAGTGATATTGAAACAGTTATCACGGTGCTCCATAGGTTTACAAGGCAGAGGAAAGACTGAGCATGTGAAGCGGAGATAAGGGGAGTATAAAAAATGCGCTGAAACGTGAGATGAAAGCAACTGCCGGCAGACAGCGCTGCAGAAGGGAAGATAGAGAGCTGGGAGGGAGAGCTTGGAGCTGCCTGAATGCAAGACAGAGAACAGGAGACAGTGATCCGGCCTGCATGAGTTGTGGGCAAAGCCAAGTAACTCAAGAATTGTGCCACTGGGCTGCTGAGGGGGAGATAAAATAGGACAAATAATAGCTGAAAATTACTCGAAGTTGATAAATTCTGTAGACTCACAGATCCAAGCAGCTTAATAAACTCCAGACAAAGGAAACGTAAAGAAAAACACATAGAGGCAAATCCTCATCAAGCACTTAGAGGGGAGGATGAGGAGAGGTCCTCAGAGCATCTGAAGGATGAGGAGACGGTCCTCAGGGCATCCGGAGGGTGAGGAGAGGTCCTCAGAGCATCTGGAGTGTGAGGAGATCGTCCTCAGGGCATCTGGAGGGTGAGGAGATGGTCCTAGGAGCATCAGAAGGATGAGGAGACGGGGCAGATCTTGCACAGCGACGGCGGCCACGCGTCTTGGCGGGAACCATGGGCACCAGAGGATGAACTTACTGGAGAGAAAACCTTCAAAGACTTCAGGAATTTAAAAACAAAACAAACAAACTGAAATACTCCTAACCTGGATTTCTATACCAAATAATAATATCTTTCAAATATGAAGGCGAAATTAAGACTTTTTCAAGCCCAGCGCAGTGCTGGACCTGCTACAAGATCTGTTGACGTCCTGAGAACAGAAGACAGCAACCGCATCCGGGAGCCTGAACCAACAGCAGCAGGACACACTGACATGTAAATGTGTGCTTAAATATGTATGAGTGGCTTTTTGCTCTTATGTTCAACCCTTCGGAAAATAATCCACTGTTTATAGGCAAAATCATAACAGTGTGGATTGTGGTTTATGGTGTATTAGAAGTAAAATGTGAGGCAGTGACCACCACATGGGCGGGGCCGGTGGCTGCTGTGTAAGGACTGTGCCAAGGTCTGTGCTGCGTGCAAGTGGGAGGCGTTACTGGGAAGAGGTGGCTGTAGGTAACCCATGTTTATTGTAAACCTTGAGCTAATCGCTGAAAAATAAATCATATTCCTAGCAATTATACAAAGGAGATGAAAGCAAATCATAAAATTCTCAATCAAAAAGAAGGAAAGTGAGTGGAAAAGAGGAACAGAGAACCGACTGTGTGAAGCCAAATCATAAAATGGTGTAGATAAATTAATTAAGAGGTAGAGATGGCAGATTGAACTAAAGACAAATAAAAACTCCAAATGAAAGAAAAATATCTGTTCAAGACAAACATACGTGTGTATAAGAAACTGCTTCTGACTAAAAACACCAGAGCAGATTAAAAGGAACAGGCTGAAAGAGGACACGGCATGTGAACACTGATCAAAAGAAACATGGAGAGAAAAGAATGCTACCTAGAAAGACGTGGATCATTTTATAATGACAAGGATCTGCTCATCAAGGAGACATAACAATGCTCAACCCTTGTGTCCTAGTAACAGCCTCAGCTGCATAAAGCAAAGAAGGACAAACTCCAAGGAGAGGGAAAAATCCCGAAACAGTATTTGGAGATTTCTATACCTCTTTCTCAAGACTTGGTATGATAATTACATAGAGAATCAGTAAAATATAGAGTACTGGAACAAAACTGTTAACCATATTTACAAGAGTAAAGTGTATAAAACACTCTAGTCAACAATGGCAGATCACAGTCATCCCTCAGCGTCCTCAGGGATGGGTTCCAGGATCCTCCAGGTACCGAAATCCACTGAGGCTCGAGACTCTTATATAAAATGACACACAACCTACGCACATCATTTCATACACCTTAAATCATCTCTAGATTACTTATAACACCTAATACAGTGTAAATGCTATGTAAATAGTTGTTGCACAGTATTGTTTAGGGAACAATGACAGGAAAAACGCCTGTCTATGTTCAGTACAGATATGACCATCGTAGGCCTTTCCATCCACAGCTGATGGAATCTGAGGACGGAGAAATCCCAGACACAGAGGGCCAACCATAAATTCTTTTCAAGTGCACAGGGAACATGCAAGAAGGTAGACAATATTTTGGCTCCCAAAACAAGCCTTATCAAAAGAAAAAGATTTAAGTCATACAAAGTATGTTCCCTGATCACCATGGAATTAAATTAAAAATCAATAGTAAAAAGATGTCTGGAAAATGCTCAATTATTTTGAAACTAAAAAAAGAAAAAACTTCTAAATAACCCATAGTTCTAGAAAGAAACAAAATGAAAATTAAAACACATTTGGAACTGAAGGAAAATGAAAACACCACATATCAGAAATCATGGGATTACTTAGAGGAACATTTATGGCATGAATTACTGGCACTAGAAACAAAGAAATGCATGGAATCAGTTAACTCATCATCTGCCTTAGCAAACTGGGGGAGAAAATGAACAAATGAAGCCACATATGCACAAAGAAGCAAATAAGTCTCAGACGGGAAATCAATGAAAACAAAACTTAGACATAATTAATGAAACCTAGAGCTTGTTCTTTGAGAAAAACAACAAATTGGTAAATCTCTGGTAACGCTCATCTGGAAAGAGGATAGAAGAAACAAATTAGCAGTATCAGGCACCCTACAGACTCCAGAGATATTAAAATGAAAACAAAGTAATATTATAAAAAAGCCTGATGCCGATAAATCTCACAGCTCAGATGAAAATGAGAAAATCTTCAAAAGATACACACTACCAAAGCCCACCCAAGACACAGAAAATTTGAATACCTCTGTCTAGTTTTCTAAAATTGAAAATTTTATAAAATTGAAATTTTAGGTTAAAGACGTTTCCCCAAAGAAGCTCCAGTGACAGACGACTTCGCTGTCGGTGTTTGCCAGGGCTGCTGTGAGGAGTGCCACACCGGGCAGCCTGCAGCGGGAATGTGCTCTCAGCTCCGGAGGCTGGCGGTCCGAGGTGCTGACAGTTGGCTCCTTCTGAAGGCGGGGAGGGCAGGAGCTGCTGCAGGTCTCTGCTCGGCTGCAGGTGGCTATCTTCTTCCTGTGACATCATGTCATCTTCCCTCTGCAGCGTCTCTGTGTTCAAATGACCCCTCCTTGTAAGGACACCCGTCATAGCAGACCGGGACTCGCTCTAATGACCTGGGTTTAATTGGATGACCTCTGTCAAGATATCCTCTCCAAGTAAGTTTCCATTCTGAGGCACCGGGGGTCAGAACTTCAGTATACGAATTTGGTGGGGGACACAGTTCAACCCATTGCACTCAGTCCTCTGCCCACCCCCATTCGTGTTCTCACAGGTAAAATGCACGCATCCTCTCCCAACATCCTGATGTCTTAACCCATTTCCACATGAGCTCCAAGTCCAGATAGCACCTCGATCGGGTGAAACTCGAGCTGTGATTCATCCTGAGGCCAAATGCTCCTCCAGCTGTGAACCTGGGAAAGCAAACGGGTTATCTACTTCCTAAAAACAATAGTGGGACAGGCATGGGATGGACATCCCCATTCCAAAAAGGAGAAATTAGACGGAAGAAAGGAGTCACAGGTCCCAAACAAGTCTGAAACCCAATAGAACCAATTCCATTAGATTCTAAGGCTTGAGAATAATCCATCAACAGTACACAAATAAACAATCCAATTAGGAAATGGGCAAAATACATTCATAGACATTTATTCAAAAAAAGATATACAAATGAAAAATAAGCACACAAAAAGATGCTCAGCATCATTAGTCATTATAGAAATGCAAATTAGAACCACAATGAGAAATTACTATATACTGTGAAAACTGCTAAAATAAAAAATAGTTACATCACCAAATATTAGCAAGGATGTGGAGAAAGTGGATTACACATACGTTGCGGATGGAAATGTGAAATGATGCAGCCATCTGGGAAGTCAGTTGGCACTTTCCTGAAAACTAAACACACAACTGCCATATGACCCAGCAATTACGGTCCTGGGCATTTGTCGCATAGGACTGAACACATACACATACAAAAACCTGTACACAGATGTCTATAGGAGCTTTATAATTAATAGCCAAAAAGCGGAAACAACTCAGATGTCCTTCAGTAGGTAAGTGGTTAAGCGAACTGTGGATCTAGAATACTAATTAGCAACAAAAAGGAATAAAATATCGATACATGTCACAACCTGGATGAATCTCCAAGAAGTTATCCTTAGTGAGAAAAGACAATCACAAAAGATCATACGTGGTGTTATTCCATTTATATAACATTCTTGGAATAACAAGTTCTAGAAACGGGGAACAGATTACTGGTTGTTGGGGTTGACATGGGGTGGGGTGGATGAGAGTGGAGTGGGTGCGACTACAAAAGGGCAACACAAGGGACACTGGTGGGGCAGGAACGTTCTGTCTCTCGGCTACCTCAGAGTTGACATCATGGTTGTGACAGTGTAGCCACAGTTCTGCAAGATGCTACCCCTGGGAGAAAGTGTAAAGGGTGCACGAGCTCTCTCCGTTCCATTTCTTACAACTGCCTGCAAATCTACAATTATCTAAAAATAAGGAAGGTTAATTAAAAATAAAAATAATGACTAACTGGTTTGGATATTTCTCACCAGAACTCACAAGATGGGACAGGAGAGACTCACAATATGTAGGAAACAGGACAGACCACCTCACAGAAGGAAAAGGTGAAGGGAGGAGGTGAAGGGAGAGCTGTGGAAGGCATGGTTCCTGGGGAACAGCAAAGGGATCCTTGTAACTGAGGAAGAGGACGTGCTGTCGCGATGACAGGAGTTTCCAGACTAGGCGACCCCTCCCTCAACAGAGGAGACAGGACCTCGGACAGGAGTGGTGTCCTGATGCCACAGGAAGCTCAGCACGAGGCGCTGGGACTGAGGCGCTGAGGCGGTTGCTGAGCTGAAGTCGGGAACAGAGAAGACCCACCAGAGCTTCCAAGGGCGGAGCTGGACTGGACAGGAGTAGCCGCGGGTCAGCAAGCTCAGCCGGGGCCACGGCCCAAGAGGACTGCACCTTCCGGCCCATGGGACCAGGGCCACTGCCCACATTTGGGCAAGGGGGGGAAGTAATGACGCGCAAGCTGGATTCTCCACACAGACCGGATGGTAGGAGCTAAGACCCTGATTTCAATGGATTTTAGGAAAATAAACGAGTTTGTGTTGTGATTGTCCTCCAGAAATATAAAGTTCACCTGTTCCAGAGTGTGTCACAAGGTCTTTTCTTACTGATGTAACTCAAAGGGAAGACTTGGAGTCACATAATGTCAAGAATCGCATTTTCTTCATATTACGTGGAGCAAATAGCCCAAATCATTGACAAAATGGCCAGAGGATTCTTGGAGCCAGGACTCGTTTCCTCACTTTTGATGGCACTAAGCTGAGTATTTTCACATTCTGGGCAGAGCGAAGGTTTCTATTTACCTTGAATTCCTCTGCAGAGACCGGAATGACCATACAATCATTAACGATGGCCTTGTGCCTAAAATAGTTAGTTCAACAAACAGCAGGATTAAAGGAAAACCTATTTTCAGAGAATGGGTGTCTGAAATTACACTTTTCAGAGGTGAACAGGGTATGTGTAGATACTCAACCACTTTTGACTGCATTAGGAATTTAACTCCATACATTTTAATGGTAAACCTCTGTAAAATGCTAACAGGATAAAGTCATCCTGTTATGTTTTCAGGCACAAGTGAGCACTTTCCATGGTTTTTACGGTGAAGCCCATTTTCCCTTTGAAGTTGAAATTACTCTCAATTTAATGCCAACTGGTGGGCACTTTTTCCCACATAGAAGACTCAGAATTAGCTTGTTATTTTTAGTTCTGTGGCAACCAGACTTCCCTTTTTTGTATTTACCTTGAAAGTTTTAGGGGTTGAATTCTGTTCCTCCAAAATTCGTGTCCACCTAGAACCTCAGAACTGGACCTTATTTGAAAACAGGGTCTTTGCAGAAGTAATTGTTGAAGTTCAGTGCACTGGATCAGTGTGGGCCCTAAATCTAATGGCTGATGTCCTCAGAAGGAGACGAGATGACGGTCACGCAGGAAGGAGGCCCCGGGAAGAAGAAGCAGAGACAACAAGCCTAGGGACACCTGGGACTTCCAGAGCCACCGGAGGCCGAGCCTTCAGCCGAGCAGGGCCTAGGGCACCGGGATGTGCTCCAGCCTCCAGAACGGTGGGAGGATGAGTTTCTGTTGCTTTGGGCCACCCAGTTGGTGATAATTCGTTAAGACAGACCCAGGAAACTAGGCCAGGAGTCAGTCCCAGCCCCTCGTCCTGGGCGAGAGCATGTTGGATCTTTAATTTGATTCAGGATATTTGCCCTGTTCCCACAGAACCCATTGACTTGTTTGGTGTCTTTAAGAACAGCTAAGTGGTTCTCCAGCTGCTTTTCAGCCAAGCAGGAGAGAAGACATTACACCAGTTGACTGTGTTTTCAAACCACTCAGTGCCCTTCTCATTAGAAAGAACAATCGATTTCCTGAACTCTGAACCACAGGGAGCAGTCACTGCTGTCATTAGGGAGATTGTGGTAGCCGGAAAAGAGGCGATCAGCCAGGAACTGGGTGGAGATTAGCATCGCTCTGGCTCCATCTTATCTTCTAGCAACATTTCCACCTAACTCATGTGTGAGATTAGTAATTCTGGCATGTTCAAATACTCTGACATTATTCCTAGATATATTCCCATAATGCCATTTTCTCACTTTTTGTGGGGAGGCAAAAAGAAAGCAGCCCACATATTGTAACATTTGTTTGACCAGGAATGATAGAGTTTTATGGGTATTACCGTTCTATTATCAAAAGAATTTTAAAACATTAGTAGGATGAGCATAGGAAGGGAGACCAAGGGAGGCTGGGGAAGGTGGGAATAAAGCAAATTACGATGGCTCCCTCATTCTTATTTATGTGTTTGTTCTGGTTTGTGTTCAAGTCAATTTATCTTTGTGAAGAACAAGGTAGATGATTGAATATCGTCGGCCTGAACCATAAGGAAAGTGAGTCTGGCCTGAGACTGGCCCCCAGGCAGAAGCGCAGAGGGACACGTGGAGTTCTGCTCCTCCAGCAGGTCTCCGCAAAGTGGGAGGCAGACAGTCCTCAGCTGGACACCAGCTCCGGCCGGGGAGGAAGCAGGAGTTGTGGCCCCTCATTGTACCCTTTCCTGATGGCCACCAGGCTCGGCCGAGAAGGGTGTGCGTTATCCGCACAGGTCGGAACAACTTTCTAGTAGGTCTGCCCTAAGTGTGAGGTTTTGTGATTGTTTTTCAAGATTTCTGACATGTCTTGTTACATAATTTATTACCGGCCTCCAAAAAGTTAACTTGTTTCAAAATCCCCAAAAGGAACAAACAACATAAATTATTGAACTTAGCATTGTAACAGTTTGCACAGCTAAGGAATTAAATATTTATCGATTTTGTTATTATAAGAGTTCAGATTCATATTTTCACAAATGACAAAGAGCTTAAAGCTTATCCCTTCAAGAACAAGATGTAATTTGACGGTGTTATAATGTTAAATTTACAGGAATAATATTCTTGTCCGTGACTTTATATATTGTGGTTTACACGTTCAAAGTTGGAACAAGTCATAGAAAATAGTCCAGCCAGTCCCTCCCCAATTCCTGCGCCCCTGTCGTTTCTCTCATCTTTAACAAAACTTGGTTCTTTAAGAAGCGATGCACTGCAACGAAACTCAAGGGAAAACAGGTCAGTCAGGAGGGAATGATCTGTGGCATGAAGTGGCAGGGGTGGTATCCCTCAGTCTTATCGTTTTTCTGAGGTCCATCAACCAGAATATGTTGATACCCTCTGAAGCTCTGGGAGTGCATCATGCCTGTGTGCGTGTTCATGTGTGCATGTTCGTGTGTGTGTGTGTTCATGTGTGTGCAAAGGAGACAGAGAATAAGAAAAATTTGTTTGTATGAAAAGGGAAAATAAAGTATAACTCAGCCACGTCATTCAAGTTTGTATTACATTTTTTTTTTTTTTAAAGATTTTATTTTTCCCTTTTTCTCCCCAAAGCCCCCCGGTACATAGTTGTGTATTCTTCGTTGTGGGTTCTTCTAGTTGTGGCATGTGGGACGCTGCCTCAGCGTGGTCTGATGAGCAGTGCCATGTCCGCGCCCAGGATTCGAACCAACGAAACACTGGGCCGCCTGCAGCGGAGCGCGCGAACTTAACCACTCGGCCACGGGGCCAGCCCCTGTATTACATTTTTTATCAATTCTCTTCTCCCATTAGGATGCAAACTCCACAAACGCAAGACTCCGTCTGTTTCGCACCTCTGGCAGCCCAAAGCATAGAACAGGATCTGCCAAATAACAGGCATTTTGGAAATATTTGCTTAGTTATTGAAATAAATGAGTAAGGAACAGTCCACATTAAAATGTAGTTTAAAGTTAGTATAGGGGAATAGATGACATGTAAATGCTAAAGAAAAGAGTGTAACAATTTTATTTTGCAAGATTAGAAAAAGCATGTTCTTTTATTGAGATGAAACTCATGTAACATAAAGGTTACCATTTTAATACTTTAAAGTGTACAATTCAGTGGCTTTTAATATGCTCCCAATATCATGCAACAATCACTACTGTCTAATTCCAGAGCATTTTCATGGCTCCAAAAAGAAATCCTGTGCCCACGAGCAGTCGTTCCCTACCCTCCCTCCACCACCCCCAGCAACCACTCTCTGTTTTCTGTCTCTATGGAATTACCTATTTTAGACACTTAATATCACTGTAATTACACCATACGTAGTCTTTTGTGCAAACTAATACCATCAGGTAAACGCTAATCAAGGAAAAACCTGAGTCCCAGTAAGACTTTGTGCTGTGTTAACTCACCCTGACCCAGCCTCCTACGCGCCAGCTCCGCGCGGTCTTGAGGACGACAGCCCACGTCCCAGAGCAGGTTTCTGACGCCACAGGAAGCAGAGCAGACGTAGTCTCAGAGAACCGTGCTTGTCTCCTTGAAGGGCCATCCATGTTGCAGCACACACCAGCACATCATTTGTTATGACCGATTAAGTTGGCTCTGAGTTGTTGCTGGTTTCTTGGCTCTTTTAACGGAGGGACAGGATTTTGGATTTCCCCGCTGCCATTTTACTGTTGTCACAAAAATGTTAATTGCTTTTACTCTTAACTGACTTGGGTTTCCAAAGATTTAGAACATAATGACTTTTCAATACTTCTGCTCATGACTGTTACAAAATGGATCAGGTGAGAGGATGGCTGCAAATCAAGTGTTTTCAAAAGTCGGATGATTGGTTAATGAGTGAGGTGGTCTGGGAGGAGGAAGACAGGGAGCGAAAAGAGAATATGTCTCAGGTGGAGAATTTCAAAGTCGCTAAGAAAATTGCACATAAAAAAATATAAATAAGTAAAAATAAATAACAAAGCAGACCACATTCTGTCCATGAATCACCAATTTTTGACTGTTAGAATATCGTACATTTTCCAATGACTTTTGTAGTTTACATGTCATTTGTAATCTTTTACTATAACTCATAAAGACTTTTTCTCATTCTAGGTGCATAGATTGTGGCATCCTAAACATTTTTAGCATAGTTTACATGTGACAGTGTTAAAAATATTCCATATTATGTACAGGTTGATTTGACAACTGCGCATCTGTTTAGTCCATGCTGTTTGTTTGATTATGATAAATACACAAATTACTCCTTTAAAAATAGCTCATGTCTTTCCATCACAGACTTTTTTTTTAAGTTAGAAGAATTTAGAGTTCTTTATACAAAGCAGTTATTTAAAGGTACCATTATCGAACTGTGTCTCTGGTTCAAGACGTCCAATTAAGAAAAAAACCTTCTCTGTACTTTCTTTAAAAAAATACTTTATTTTTTAGAGCAGTTTTATCTCAGCGGAAGAACGAGTGGGAAGTCCAGTGTTCCTATGTATTCGCTACCCCCCCCACACTCAGCCTGCCCACCGTCAATTGCCCACAACAGAGAATCACATTTGCTACAGTCAACGAACATTTAATACACACGTGTCACTCAAATCTCATAGTTTACAGTAGGGTCCGCTCCTCGTGTTTTATGGGTTTTGATAGGTGTGTAATAATGGGTATCCACCATATGGTATCGTAGAGAACAGTTTCCCTTCCTAAAACTTCTCTGTGCCCCACCTATTCTTCCCTCCCGCTCCCTAACCTTGAAAACTGCTCATCTTTCTACCATCTCACAGGTTTACCTTTTCCAGAGTGTCAAATTGTTGGAGTCATACAGCATGTAGTCTTTCCAGATTGGCTTATTTCACTTAGTAATTTGCGTTTAAGGTTCCTCTATGTCTTTTCATGGCTTGATAGCTCATTTCTTTTTAGCACTGAATAATATTCCATCGTCTGGATAGACCACAGTTTATTGATTCATTCACCTACTGAAGGACATCTTGGTTGCTTGCGAGTTTTCTCAATTATGAATAAAGCTGCCATAAACATGCACGTGCAGGGTTTTGTGTGGATGTAATTTTTCCACTCCTTTGGGTAAATACCAAGTAGCATGATTGCTGGATCATATGGTAAAAGTATGTTTAGTTTTGCAAGAAACCAACAGTCTTCCAAAGTGGTTGTACCATGTTGCATTCCCACCGGCAGTGAATGTTGCATCTTCTCTGTTGCTCCACATCCTTGTCAGCATTTGATGTTGTCACTGTTTTGGATGTTAGCCATTCTGATGTGTGTGTAGTGGAATCTCATTGTTATTTTAATCTGCCGTTCCTTAGACCTATGATGTTGAACATCTGTTCATATGATTATTTGAAAACTAAGAAATGTGTCGCAAATTTACATGTCATCCTTGCACAGAGGAGGCGCATCATTCCAATTTTAGTAACATGCTTCCGAAGTGAGCACGGTCCTTTCTTTTTGTTCCCAAGTTAAAGGGTGGAATGGTGAAAACAGACAGCGTGTAGTCTGAGATGAGCTGGAGTGTGCCATTGATGGAAGGTCATGTCCCTCTTGTAAACAGACATGAGATGAGACGGGGAATAGGAAATCAGAGCAGAGGCAGCTGGGAATACAGACAAGGAAAAACACAGGAGAGAGGAGCGCCTTCAGACAGAACTGCCCTGTTCAGTGTGTACAGACAGAAACAGGGCAGATTTTGAGAAGGAAGGAAAAAAGGGGGCAGGAGGTTCAGGGGAGTGAAGGGAACTTGGTTTTAGAAACACTTAGCAAGTTTTCTCCCAATATGGTTCTCTTTCACCTCTTCCTCCAGCCCTAAGCCCCACTTACACAGAGTTATGGAAATTCAGTTTTAAGGTACGAGGAAACAGTGTGACTCCACACTTATTAAAAAAATCAAGTTGCTTAGGGAAGGAATATTATTTTAAAGTCATAGTTGGTGACCTGTACTTTAAGATGTGTGAGATTCCATACCATGTACTGGGTCCTATTTGGGCACTAGGAATAAGAAATGGAATAAAATTTATTTCCTGTCCCAATGGAAGTGGTGTTCTAGTAGCCTGAGGCAAACAATAAAACATAAACAAATCAAAACATGAGCTATAAAGAGTGGAGCGATAGACCAGCGTGAGCTGGAAAGATGACACTGATGTGGCACAGTATTTTATACAGATTTGCTGGGGAGATTTTTCTTCTAGGATCATGTTTGGAAAGAGTCCTGAGGCAGAGGATGATTGACCCTGCCTTGAGGAAAGGACATTTCAGAAGAGGAAATAGCCCAGGTGTGCAAAGGCCCGGGGCAGGACTTCCTTGGCATCTTCCAGGAACAGCGAGGAGGCCCATGTGACTGGATGTAAAGGAGGGTTATATTTCAAGCTAAGTGGGCAATAAGAGGAGTAATAAAAGTTGAGGTGAAAAGAAAGACAGAAAATCATATAAGGCTGTAGAGAGTTTTGAAATAAAGTTTTCCCAAGAGTGAGATATGAAAATGCAATCAACTGGCTTGTCCTATTGGACTGGCATTTACAGCACATTCCACCGAAAGAGCAGAGAGCATTTCCATCCACATGCACATAAACCGGACTGACATATTCCGGGCAATAAAATAAGTATCATTAATTTAAAAGCATTTAAATGCATGGATATGAAAACATAACACATGAGAACATGTGGTATGTCGCTGAGATGATATGAAAGGAAATTTGTAGCAAAAAGCTTATAATGGATCAAGAGTCTCAAATCAATTACTCAGCTTACACCTGAAGAAACTAGAAACAGAAGAGCGAAGTAATCTAAAGTAAACAGAAGAAATTAAACACTAAAAATCAAAGTTGATACCAATGAAATAGAAACCCATCCAATGACGGAGAAAATTGAGACCGAAAATTCTTTGCAAAAAAATCAATAAAGTGAAAAACCTCTAGTCAAATGAATAAGAAAAATAGAAGACCCAATTACCAAATCAGGGTGGGAGAGACAACATCACCACAGGTTCTGCACTTATTAAAAAGAAAATGAGGAAGTATTAAGAACAACTTTTGCCTATAAATTTGACAACTTATATGAAATGGACAAATTGCTTATCCATGGAACACAAATGACCAAAGTCTGTGCAGGAAGAAATCCACAGTCTGAACAGCTCTACGTCTACTACAGGAATGGAAACTGGAGACAAACCCTTCACTGGCCCAGAGTTGCACTGGAGGAAGCTGTTTACAGAGGAAGGAACACCGATTCCACACAAAGTCTTCCAGAAAATGTCAGAGCAGTGAATACTTCCCAATTCTTTCTATGAGCATTGCCCTGAAGCAAAAGCAAAGCAGTTGTAAGAAAAGTAAACTGTAGGGTCACATCCCTCAAGAACACAGACATAAATTTTCTAAACAAAATACTGTAAAATAAAATCTAATGACATATAAAAGGAATAACACACCATTTTCTCCTAAGGTTTGTCCTAGAAATTTCAGATGAATTTAACATTAAAAAAATCAGTCTATCCTGGAATCGATGACTCCTTGGGAGTGTTGAGCACATCCGGAGCCCAGACCTTGGATTCTCATCCTCCCGTGAAGGGAACCAGGGCTCTGTGGACAAAGCTGATTCTAGGATTGGGGCAGGAAATATACAAGATGAGCTGGGGCAGCTTATGGTGCAAGATTCTAAGGAGGTTCTAAATAAATTAACCCACAGTGAAGGGGGTGTGTCAAAGGGACATAAGCAACTGATAGAGTTCCTAATGGCCAAAGCTAGACAGTTTGAGAAAGAAAAGAAAGTGGTATTGGATTACAATACAAAAGATAAAATAAATATTCATATAATCAATATAATTTCTTACTAACATAGACAAACATTTAAATAAATAAATGTTTATGGTGGAGAAACTGACGAGACGATATCAGTGAAGTGCTCAGATCAACATCGTCAGTGATAAGTCACGTTGACAGCATGTACCCTCCATATGATATGTTGAAAGTGGCATTTTGGTCCTTCTGCAAAAAAATACTGGTTCTCTAATTGTACTAAATGGACATCACTAGTGTAAGATGTTAATAATAGCGGGAACTGAAGGTAGGGTGCATAGGAACTCTGTACTATCTTTGCAATTTTTCAATAATGCTAAAACTGTTCTAAAATAAAAAATCTATTTAAAAATTTAATCAATATAATCCACCACATTAACAAATGTAAAAAGAAAAGAAAAGGATCATTTCAATAGATGCAGAAAAAATATTTGGCAAAATCCAATATCCATTACTGACAAAATCGTCTTCAAAGTAGGAATTAGAGAGGTCTTCCTCAATGTGATACACTGCATTTACAAAAACAGAACATTAAAAAACTAGCAATAATAATTAATGGTGAAAAACCTAAGTACGCCCTCCTGAGATCGGGAACAAGACAAGCGTGTCAGCTCTCACCATTTCTATTCAACCTAGTACTAAAGGTTGAACCAGCCCTAAGGCAAGAAAAAATATCAGGATGAACATTCAGATTGGAAGAGAAAAAGTAAAACCTTTTTCATTCACAGACAACAAATCATGTGTTTCAAAAACTGATGAGTTAAATTCATAGAGGCGGAGAATAGAAAAGTGGTTGCCAGGGCCTGGGGGAAATGGAGAGAGTTTGGTAAAAGCTACAGACTTCCAGTTCTAAGATGAATGAAGTCTGAGGATCGAATTTATAACATGGTGATTGTTGATAGTGCCCTATTGCATAACTGAAATTTCCTAAGAGAGTAGAATTTAAGTGTTCTCATCAAAAAACAAAGTAATAAACATGAATTGATAGATGTGTTAATTAACTAGACTAGACGGGGGAATGAAAGAAAACAAATCGTAGTGGCAATGCAGATGCAACAGCAAACATTTGACATTATTGTTTGAATTACGGCTTAAATTAGAGAGACCGTCCATGATACAAAATGTTAGAAACCAGAGTAGAAGAATGATAATAAGACAGAACATTAAAATTAATGTAGTCACATCGGTATTAGGATTTTTGCACTATATGGCTAAAAGTATTATCATGAAATGATGCATTTCACCATTTAAAATAAGTATTTCTCAAAAACACAGTAGAAGGTTATACAAAAGAAAAGTTGACAGAGTTAGTGGAAATGGAAATATAATTAACATTGAGGATTTCAAAACTAACCATCAGAATATGGTAATAACTAAGCAAAGAATTTAGAAAGAAATTACATGGATGAATAATAGAATAAATAATAGATTACATATAAATATAAACTCAGAATACACATAAAGAAAATCAAATAATAGGTACAAGAGAATACACTTCATTTTCAGGGGCACACGCATCAATTACTAAACACGATTGCATCCAGTAAATATAAAAAGGCAAAGATGTGTTCCAAGTTCTCACGTTATAGTGAGAAATAGAAGTAGAAATAGCAAATGTCAGCAATTTCATACAGAAAACATCTTGACTTATTTTTCACCAAATATAAACTGGGAACTACAATATGCTCTGAATTTTAAGAGATAGAGAGATGGGCATGGTTGACATGGAAAATATACGAAAATGGTATGAGGCAGTGAACGAACGAGGAAGCGGGCACCAGGACAATGACCTTTACAGGCCACATGCCAGGCTCTGGGCATCCAGTTTCCAGAACATACCAGTGGCCTGTGGTGCATCTACTTAAAATGCCATATCAACCCAGGATGAATACCACAATGATCTGATCCTGCGCTGTGAAATAAGTCCAGATTAAGGGACTTGCAAATCACAGGTGTAAAACGGGCACCTCACAAATATCATATTTATGTGTCCACCCCTTTTCTCACATCTCAAACCTTCTCCCTCCAAGTCAACTCTGACTCCTCTATGTCCTTCTCGCTGGATATCTAAATAGACAAATTATGACATTTTCTTTCAGAATGAATACCGAAAATGAGCAGTTCTCACCATTCCACCACCAGCCTCAGGGTCCTGGCCACCATGTTTTCATGCCTGCTCCGAGATCCCCTCTCCTTCACCTTTGCCCCCACGGTCTGTGGTCCCCTACGCGTAGAGTGCCATGTTTTACGACGTAGGCCAGACCGCATTGCTTCCTCCTCGCTGTGCACCTTCTCACCCAGAGTAGAATGTACGGTTGATCGTGGCCCATGAAGCCCAACGATACCCGTGGGGTCACTTTCTCACTCAATTCTAGTCTTTGCTCAACTGTTACTTTGAGAGGCCTCCCCTGACTCACTTTATTTTCTTTATAGCACTCAATATTATATCAATCTTATTTATTTGTTAAAGTTCTTGCTTGTTTCTCCCTAGAAGATAAACTTCACCAGATCAAGGTCTTGGTTGTTTTTTTCCACAGCTGGATCCCTCAGGCCTAGAATGATACTTGGTTCTCAATAAATAGCTGCTGAATGAGTAAACCAAAGGGACGAATCCAAAACTTGGTAGACATTTTTGTCTCCCATTGTTATATTGTGAATAGAAAGAAAAACGTAATGAAAGCTCTCTTCAAAAGGCTTTGAAATATAGCAAATTTTAATAATCAAAACTGAACCCTAGGAAGGGAAACAAATGATAGTACAAACATCTTTGATAACCAAATCTTTTTTATTTCACAACGTTATATATTTATTTTGAAGAGCTAATGCATATCCGCGGGAAAAGTAATCCGTACTGTAAACACAGCACAAAGCTGCAGGGCTTGGCTGTGGTGAGCACTTCACAATGTGTACACATGTCAAACCACCAGGCTGGACACCTTGACCATGTACGGTTTTCATTGTTAATTATACCTCAATGAACCTGAGGGGGCAAAGACAAGGGCAGTCAGGCTCCATGAAAGACTGAGGGGTGGAAACTGAACTGAATATTCACAGTCAGTGAGTGGAGGGACGGCTTCTCTTGCTCTGGGATCTCTGCTGTCCCTGTCCACTTCTGCAGGTGGCAGAAAGTGGCCATAGCTTCCAACAGTCACAATGTCAGTGTATGTGAGCAGTAGATGCTGACCAGCGTCTTTGAGTCACAGATCCAAACACTTGGGAATGATGGCTACCACGTGGCTGAGTAGATTGTCTCCTCCTTCTCTGCTCGTGCGCAGCTGTGAGGAGAGGTGTCTCGTGAATACTCAGCTGCTGCTTCCTCAAGGTGAAGGGGCGGAGACAGAAGCGTGGGCTGGTCAGATGCTACAAAACCCAGTCACATTCAATAGTTCCACTGAATAAAGTTTACTTTGGGGTCAAATTTCAGTTTTTTCTGTATTTGTGAACTATGGGTTGTACATGTCTAAGTTTAAAAAAGTACGTTTTTTAAAGTTGCTAAATCCCCCTGTAGTTATATTAAGCTTATTTACACTGAAGATTGTGCATTATCAGAGACACTCACACGGGGACTGGATGCAGGAGCCCCGCTGTGTCTCTCCCGCTGAGAAGAGAAATGCTCCCCTTGAAGCCGTCCTTGCCCCACACTACAGACAAAGAAGGAATACATGTGACTATTCACATCAGACACTTTCTTTTTAAAAAGTAATGATCACAGTATTCAATCAATCATATAAAATGGAAACAGTAGTCTTTTGGATGAGAAGACATTAAGATTTGGTCATTAAGGCTGAAATGGGACCAGACACTTTACACTCTGCCTTTGGATCATTCTGTTGGAACCACAAACCCTAAACTATTTGCTCTTGTATTTTCTATCACAAAAAACAAAATTGGTGAAGATGTCTTAGGTTACTTGACTAATATTGTCCAGATTTCGGTTGATAAGAGTACGTTTTGCTCCTTTAACAGAATTGCTATGGTGCCTCCTATTTATTCTCTTGACTGTTACTGCAATCGTGTCTGTCTCAGGAAGCGGAGTGACACCGTAGGGGAGCAGGAGAGAAACCGTCACAATCCCAGCAACCAGAGGTGAACACTCAGCATTTTGGCAGGTGATGGCAATTTCTAGAAAAAAGGTTTAAAATATACGTACTTTTATTGTTTATAAAGCTGTCATTTCACAGGGAAGAATTGAAGGTATGAATAGAAATGACCAATTGCAGGGAATACCAGAAAAGGGGAAGGTGTGGATGGGAGGGGACCCTTGTCCCTGTGGCCTGTCACCACGAGCTGTGGTTTCAGATGACAGGGATTAGACAAGCAAGAAGGAGAGACAGAAAAGACAGAGATATGCAGAGAGAGACAGACACACTGAGACTGAAGGGTGTAGCGACTTGAATGCTGGTGCCCAAAGAGATATACTCAAGTCTTGATGCTCAGAACCTGTGAATTGATCCCATGTGGGAAAAGGCTTTTACAGATATAACTGAATAAAAGATCTCATGCTGAGATTCACCCTGTATTTTCAGGATTTGCCCTAAATCCAGTGGCAAGTGTCCTTACAAGAGATGCATAGAAGAGGCACATGTGAGGAGGAGAAAATGTAGAGGCGGACATGGATCGGAGCATTGTAGCCGCAAACCAAGGGACGTCTGAAGTGGGAAGCATGTGGACAGATTCTCCCCAGAGCCCTGCTGATGCCTGGATTTCACACTTTTAGTCTCTGGAAGCGTGAGAGAGTGAATTTCTGTTGACTTAAGCCACCAAATTTGTGTTCATTTGATACAGCAGCTCTACAACACCAAGCAGAGGGGATTAGCATTAATTTTTTATGCATTAGGGTAAATGATTTACATACCTGGTATCGTGAGCATCCTTCTCTTTGCCCAAACCAACACCAATGTACCTGGAAACACTGTAAGCACTGCAGTGAGGTAGGCGTTTTCAACTGTCCTTCTGCTTTGAGGTAGAAGAAGAGAAAGTCCAATGCTGGATGTCTGGATGGGGAGAGAACAGAGATGGAAGGCCATGGAAACAAGTTAATGGTCTCTAGATGGCCCTGTCAAAGGACCCCAGTGGAGAGAAAGACTGCAGTCAGAAGCTCAGGTGTTGTCAGAGAAGGGTTCATGTAGTCCTTGAAGAGTCCTTGGTGACAAAGTATGACACACAGTGTGGGGATTTGCATTCTTTCCACTCACTGATGCTCTGACGACATTGTGAAGTCCTGGACCACCAGTTACTGCACCTGGGGAAGGCAGAGCAGGTCCTTGGCAGGAACCTTGAATCCCGACAGAAATGATGGACAATTACTCTAGAAATGGTGTAATGACACTCCTAGCAGGATCAGAGTTGTTCACAAACACACATGACAACTGGGGCCTGAGAAATACTTGCAGGTAAGTTTATGGAGGAGAGCAGGCAAAAGGTAATTAAAAAGATCAAAATGCGACTGGCTGTTACGACAGTATCCAAACCCTCAATCCTTAGGGAATTTGGGTTACAATTATCCTAGTTAATTCTTCTATCATCTGTTCTGGGAGGGATGTGAACATGGCCAAGTAGTTTATGAATACAAACTGCAATTTGTTGAGAAAATAATTAGTTGTGGTTAAAATTTTTCCAAAGTTGATGAAAACAGTAAATTCACAGATCTGAGATGCTTAACAAACCCTAAACATAAGAAATGTGAATTTAATTACACTAAAGCACAAGATAAGCAAATTTCTCAAAAGCAGTGTAAAGGAGAAAAATTTTAAACCAGCGAGAGAAAAAACATACCACATAAGAAAAAAAAGCAGATTTCTTGTTGGAAACCACGCAGCAAGAACAGAGTGGCTGAGCACCTTCAAATTGCTAAAAGACAAACCACCACAGCAGCACTACAACTCTATACCAGCAAAATATCTTCTAATAACAAAGGAGAAATAGAGATTTATTTTCTACCAGAAATGGCAAAGGAGTTTTTTAGAAAAAAGAAAATGATTCTAGATGAAAATATGAATCTTACCAAAGAATGTAGACCACCAGAAATGGCAATTACATGAGTAAATAAGTATTTCTCCTTTTTAATTATTTAAATCTCTTTTTAAAATGTTGTCTTTTAAGCAGAAATAAAAACAGTGTGGTCTGAGGTATATAGTCTATGCAAAAGAAAAACATATGAAAACCACAGCGGAAAGGCTGAGGAGAAGAAATGGAGCATAGTACTAAAGGTTCTTGTAATGCACACGACATGGCATAATGCTTGAAGGCAGACTGTGAGAAACCAAAGATGCACCTTATTAAACCTGAAGCAGCCATTAAACAATAAAACAATTATTGTTATAACCCAACAATAGACATAAAATGGAGTAACAAAATACACTTTATTAAATGCAAAAAGTGAGGAAAAATGGGACAAAGAAAACTAGGACAACTAGAAAAAAATAGCAAAATGACAGGTTTATTCCTAACTGTGTTAATAATCACATTAATGAAAAGGGTCTAAATCCAATACGATTAAATTTTTAAACAGGAAAAGTATTTGAATATACACTTAAGTTCTTATATGAATGGCAAATAAGTAGAGGAAAAGGTTTTCAACACCAGTAGTCCACAGGGAAACACAAATTAAAACGACAGTGAGAAGTCACTGCATAAATATTAGAAAGACTAAAATCTTAAGCGTGAGCAGAAAATGAAGGACAAGAGCCCTGAGAGCCTGCTGGGTCTCAATTCCTCACGAAATGATGGAGTCATCGAGGTGGCACTCTCGGTGGAAGCAAGAACCTGAATTAAGCCAGCACCAAGCAAACCTAGAGCTGGGGCGTGTGTCCTGGAAGCTCAGAGGACAGAAGTCGTTCTGGATTGCTAGGGCCTGAGGAGCAGGTGGTGTGGTCAGGCAGACCCTACACAAACAGATTCTGAGGTGGCTGACAGGCCAAAGACGCAGGTGCACAGGAACACGGGGGACAGGGCAAGAGAGCCAGCAGGAAGGACAGCTGGGTGGGACTTCAGAAATGGGGACAAACGGACATGGGTTATTGAACGCAGGAAACTGTAGTAACCACATATAAAAATCAAAACAAAGTTTGAAAATTTCTGAGAGAAAGGCAAATTTACGGAAAGTGTTGTTGAAGGATTGAAAAAGAATCAATTAGTATTTCTGAAAATAAAAACTTCCCTAGAAATAGAAAACAGCCCAAATTTAAAACTCACTGTGTGGAAGGGGTTTGGTTTCACTGTGGCAGGACAAGCTCTGCAGGGGGCCCTCCCCCACTCCACTGAGATGCCCCCACAGAAATAAAAGGAAAGCCCTCTGGAGGCAGGGGCAGCCATCTGCCTCCTGAGTCTAGACAGATGATCACAGCTCTCTCACTTCCATGGGGCGGTCACTCGGGACCAGGGGGCGCTTCCCTTGGGCTCCGTGCTTTGCCTGGAGGTCAGGTCTGAGGCAGGGGAGGCAGAGATGGGCATAACTATGTATAAAGTAAGTAATAATGGTTTGTCTCTGATCCTGAAAACTTTGTGTGTGCATTTAGAATAAAAGTAATAAAGATGAATATTAAATTACCAACAAAAGGATCATTTATTCATCTTTTCAAGCAACCAGATTTTGTTTGTAATTCATTTGGGTCATTTGCTTTTCTTATCAAAATTTCAGCTTTCATTCTTATTTTTATGCCATCTAAATAATTGTTTTTGATTTTGCGCTCTCTCCCTGTTTCAAAATTTCAATATTAAATTTAAGTTTCCTAATTTTCTTTTTGAATAATACAGACTTAAATACGAGAAATACTACAAGAAAGAGTGCTTTTTCTCTGCTCTCCAACAATAATGCTATCTTGTTGGTGCAGCCACCCCTCACTTTATTACACTTCACTATTGCACTTCGAGGATATTGTGTTTCAAAGACCCTCCACCAGCAAAAAGATTATGACTCACTGAAGGCTCAGATGATGATTAACACTTTTTAGTAATAAAATATTTTTAATTGAGATATGTACATTGTTCTCTTAGGGATAATGCTATTGCACACTTAACGCACCCCACTGTAGTGTAAACATAACTTTTAATGCACTGGGAAAACAAAACGTTTGTGTGTCTCACTTTATTGTGATCTTTGCTTCATTGCAGTGGTCTGGAACCCAGCCCACACTATCTGCAAAGCATGCCTGTGTTCGATTCTTGAATCAAGTCCTTATATATATATTTTTTAAATTAATTAAAAAAATTATTTTTTTCCTTTTTCTCCCCAAAGCCCCTGGTACATCGTTGTATATTCCTAGTTGTGGGTCCCTCTAGTTGTGGCATGTGGGGTGCCACCTCAGCATGGCTTGATGAGCGGCGCCATGTCCGCATCCAGGATCCGAACCAGTGACACGCTGGGCCGCCTGCCTCGGAGCGCATGAACTTAACCCCTCGGCCACGGGGCCGGCCCAAGTCCTTATATTTTAAAACTGTAAATTCTTTTCATTATTGTCCGTCTTCCGAATTCCCAGATGTCAAGTTCAATACAGTTGTCCCCACTTATATGTGGTTTCTCTTTCCGCAGTTTCAGTTACCTGCTGTCAATTGAGGGCTGAAAAGATTAAATGGAAAATTCCAGAAATAAACAATTCACTAGTTTTAAACTGTAAGCCATTCGGAGTAACGTGATGAAATCTCGCACCACCCCACTCCGCCCCTCTCGGGACGTGGCTCATCCCTTCGTCCAGGCTGTGTTCGCCACTCACCCCCTAGTCACCTCGCAGCCGTCTGTTATCAGATCGACTGTGGTGGTGTCGCAGTGCTTGTGTTCAAGTCACCCTGGCTGTACCTAATAATGGCCCCAAAGTGCCAGAGTAGTGACGCTGGCAATTCAGATATGCCAAAGACAAGCTTAAAGGACTTCCTTTAAGTGAAAAGGTGAAAGTTCTCAACTTAAGGAAAACAAAATGTATATATATGCTGAGGTTTCTAAGATCTGCAGTAACTTTTATTAAAGTACATTGTTACGATTGTTCTATTTTATTATTATTGTTGTTAATCTCTTACTGTACCTAATTCATAAATTAAACTTCATCATGTGTATGTACGTATAGGAAAAAACATAGTGCATATGGAGTTTGGTACCATCCATGGGACCTTGGAACACATCCCCCAAGGATCAGGGGCAGGCCTGCTCCAGTTCTGTCCTCTTATCTTGGTGCATAACCTACCCATTCTGTCTCTATTACTGAGGTTCAGAAATTTCACCCAGAACTTTCCCTCCACAGATTTGTGAGATCTTTCAGTTACATTGTTCTCAGCACAGAGAGGTCTTCTCTCTCTTTCCCAATATCTCTCTTTCTCTTACTGTTGTTCATATTTTTCACAGATATTATATTTTGTTTGTTTTTTTCATATTTGTTATGTATATGTGTTGTGTTTTTCAAATACATACACACATTAGAACATTAGCTTGGTTTTTAGCAGCAATATCTTTTAAAAATTTCAGTGTGTGTTTGAGTTTGAAAATCATACTTTTGAATTCAAAAAAGGATTTTTGTAGTGTACTTTTCCTCCTTAAAATTTTTCATTACTTTCACAATTATATTTCTTCACTGCATTTTCTAATAGACCTGCTTGAACGGAATTTCGAGTTGGTTTAGATCTATAAAATTATTTGCCCTCCAAAATGGATTATATTTTTTTCTTTAACTTTTCCTGTCAATGGATGTGATTCTCCTGTGCAGGCCATACTTGCAGGTGGTAGAATACAAGGTAGGAGGTCTGTTCTAGTTGGTCTTGGCTAAAGAGATGGAAAATGGCTTTCTGTGACGCAGTGGTGGAAGAATTTCCCTTTTCCTCCGGATGTGAGCAGAGAGAAAGAGTGCTTCCCAGACATGTTGAATGCATCAGTTCACCACCTCAGTCTCTTCTCCAGAGATGGGGACCACCGTCGGATCCTAGGCACCCGTTCCTATTGTGCCAAATGTTCAATTTGGTTGATCTGACTGGCTCTATAGGACAAGCAAGGAATGTGTAGTTATTGCCATAGAAACCAACAACCGATAGGCATTCTTCCATCACTGAACCCTTTAGTTTCTATCTCTCTCTTTCTCCCTCCTTTTACAAACAGTGACACCCCACAACTACACAACTACTCTCTGCTCTCTTCTCTCTGCTTGTCCTGGCTTCAGATTCACCTGAGATTTCCTCCAGGCTACTTAGGTAGTTCAGTCTTCCCAAGAAACTATAGTAAGGAAGCTAGGATGGCAAGTCAGTCTTCAGATTGTCAGCTTCATAATATTTTAGTTTTTATATGTCATTTTTTAACTCAGGCTTTAGCATTGTGTTATGCTGTTCCTTAATTCATAGCAGACCACTATTGATACTTCCTAGATGATGCTGTTGATTAATTTTGTAGTATTGCTTCCTCTCTGTTCTTCATTCAAACAACCATTCCTTTTCCTATATAAACACTTACTATAATGGGTTTAATAAATTTCTTCAGGTGGATATTCACCCTTGGCAAATAATACATAGTGTTATTTTGGGCCAATCATGATGTATGTGGTACTAACTATACAAGTTATATGCACATTTGTAGTAATCTGTTTACGTTTTCACTCAATATTTCTTAATTGAGGTATAATTGACTTTTAACATTCTATTAGTTTCAGGTGTACAACATAATAATTCAATATTTTCATACACTGAGAAATGATCACCACGGTAAGTCTAGTTACCATCCATCACCATACAAAGTTACAAGTTTTTTTTCTTGTGATGACAACTTTTAAGATTCCTTCTTTTAGAAACTTTCAAATATGCAAGACGGTCTCACTAACTCCAGTCAGCACGCTGTAGGTTGCATGCCCAGGACTTGTTTATTCTATAACTGTAATTTTGTACCTCCTGACCTCCTTCACCCCTCAACTTCCCACCCCTCTGACAACCACCAGTCTCTTCTCTGTATCTATGAGTTTTGTTTTGCTTTGTTCTGTTTATTTTGTTTTTTGGATTCCACATATAAGTAAAATCATGCTCAATATTCTTAGATCTAGTCCTCTTACTGTGTATACATTTAGTTCATCACTACTCTCCACCTAGCAGCATTTATCCACTACCGGGATGATTGGCACCACATTTGCACCTGTATTCCCACTGCTGGGTGCAAGGCTGTGGTGGACAGAAATCTCCGTCAGGCATATTTACATCAAATTACAACCACTCTGTAACGGTTGTCTCCATTTCCATTGATTAGAAAAAGCAACGTTTGGATGGATGGGGAAGAAAAGAACTGAAGAATTTACGGATCTTTATCTGGCCAGCATATCTACAAAACATGTGATTCATACAGATGTGTCAGTCCACTTCCTGATAATTCAATATATCTCAGCAGTGTACCTTTGTGTCAGGCTCATGTGCCACGGTATTAATTCACAGAGAAAGGAGAATGTGTAACAATCTAATCTTTTTCCATTAGATTATTATGAACTTTCACTTTGAAAACAAAGGAAATGAGTAAATGATGGTTTACTAAAAAACAAAATCATTATTTGCTATTGGCGGGGTCAATCATTAGAAATGCTTAATTATGTTATATGTTCATTCTACAAATGTCTGCATTTTACGTTAGAGTTTCAAAAGATCGGGAGTGGTAGGATGAAACCCCTGCTTCACATTCATCCTTGCCAAAACATGCATTCTCAATTGTCTTGGATTTAATTTTTGAATCTGTGAAATATGCTTTCATATTTCTAGACTGAATGTTAGGTATATGACTTTTCAAAAAGCTCAATTTCACATAAAACTATAAAATAAATTAAAGGTCAATTTAAAGTTTATTATACTTACTTGAAATTATTTTATCAAATACTTGGCTGATGCCTATTTTTGAACAACGATTTTATGGCTGTTTAATGCCAATAGCTTTAGTCAATGTCTTTTGTTTATGGAATTATAAAAAATATAACAATCAGAATAATTACATAATGATATAATTAATACAGCAGATGGAAAAACCAGTGAAAGATTGTAGTTTATACAGATCAAATTAATGAAAAATTATTTAATTAGCTCTATTACTACTACCACAATGGGAAATACAGTGGTAAGATGCTCAATGTTAAGAAAGAGAATTAGCACCATTTGAATCAAAATTCACTGGAAGTCAAAATTTTGCTATATATTCAGCATAGTACCCAAGCAAAATATTTTTTCATACTTATTCCGACCCTTAGAAATATTTCTCTGAGGAGAAAAGAGGGTATTCCACAGATATAATTTTCTGTAAGAGACAAGAATGCATTCGGAAGCAGCAATCGTTTCTGTATGACAATTTTCAAATTCACTTTTTTCTCTTGACTCTGTCTGGGGTCTTCTGGGATCTTTGAAAGGCTTCCAAGCTAGTTCCCACCTTTATGCAATCCAAATTTCTGATTAGGTTTGAAACATAACACACAAATTAGATATCAGTGGGAAAGTACAGCTGGCTCCAACTCACTTGGCGGCATTTCAGCATCATTCAGTCAGATCAGGGTAACAGGGTTGCGGTTCTGTGAATCCAAGCAGAGAGCTCACAGTGTGAAGAGCAGCACTGTAATCTCACATAATCAGCCCATGAGTGGGTTATCATTGCAGTTACTAACGCTGAGGAGAAGAAAACACAATTAGTATTTGAAAAGTACTCTGTATTTTGCAAAATATTCTCAAATGCAACATGTACCACAATGAACCATGCTGTGAGGCATTATTATTACCTATTTATATAAATTAAGTGTTGGTGGAAATATTTGCATCTGAAATTGGAATTAAATAATTTTATATGATCAACACAATTTATTGTTAGAGTTAACTTAAAAATTATATTCTGTTTTAATAAGATGGAGCCACATTAATATTTATTAATTTTGGCATCTTTTAAAAAGGAAGAAAATAAATATTTGCAAGTCAAGGAACATATGTCTCTATATTGTTAAATTTCTTTCCTACAAGTGATCAAATTTCCCCCAATCTGATGCCCAAAATGAGAGTGACAATCTTTGCCAAAATCTGGGATCGAATTTCAATTACTTTTTACTAAGCTGTGTTGATCTAAATAATATAAATATTTTCTTGTTGAAAGTGTAGATTTTTTTTAAAGAAAATTTTCTTTGGATAAAGTGTGGGTCAAAAATATGTAATCTACATATTGTCAATGCCCTTTTAAAATCACATAATTATAATGTGCAAGCCATGTTTCAAACTTTTTTTCTTAAGATAGCATTGTTGACCAATTTAATACAATGTTGAAAATAAAGTAATAATAACTAATTGTGCCTCTTTTCATTAGTGTTGGGACAGTGTCTCAAGGTTCAGCTGTGTTGCGTGGCTGTTCTGATATCTATGTTTCTATTATGTCTTTTTTTGTTTTTTCTCAGTAGCTTCTTGAGAAAGGAAGCTACATCTTTGGTATTATGCATGGCCAACGTCCCGATATTTCATAAAGCATTATTAATTAGGTTATTTTAGAGCTTAATTGAGGTATAGGTTGTTGATGTATAATTTATATGCAATAAAATCCATCTATTTTAAATTTACATTTAGAAGAGTTTTGATCTGTGTGCACAAGCACATAATTACGACTAAAACCCAGTTTGGGAGCACAACCACCACCTCAGCAGGTTCTCTATGTCCCTTTGTGGTCTTGCTCCAACACGGCCCTGCCCCGGGCACCCACTGAGCTGCTTTTGATCACTGCAGCCTTGTCTAGCCTAGGATTTCACGTACAGAGAATCACACCGTAGATAGCCTCTCCTGGTTGACTCCCTTTACTTAACGTGAAGGTTTTAGAGACTCATCCATGTGGTCGCATGCCTCAGATGTTAGTTCATCTTTATTGTGAGCAGGATTCCACTGCGTGGATAAACTACATTTTGTTTACCCAGTCACGGATTAATGGTCATATAGGTTATCATCTGTTGGCTAATATGAATAAGGCTTCTATGAATACCTGAATACAAGTTTTCGTGTTGACACCGATCTTTATTGTTTTGCGAAGATGCCTGTTAGGCCATTCTCTTTCTTGCTGGACTCTGAATCAATTGAGCAGTAGAGAGAGTCAGCAAATACAAATCAAAATGTCCCCTTCATTACTGAAAAAAGTTATTGGAGAATGTGGCTTAGGGCTGCAGAAAACTGGGCATTCCAGTGTCGAACTCCAGAAGCATGCAGACTTGCCCCTCTGTCAAAGGCAGAGCTGAACTACAGGAGGTCATCCTGCTCAACGAGTCCTGCATACAGGATGAGGAGCAGAGGAGCACGGTGACAGAGGATGCTTGTCCACGTGGAAACCCAGGTATAAAAGTCAGCTCTCTGCATTCTCCAGTTCCTTGTTTTCCTAACACGTGGTTTACATTAAGCCTGTGCTTAACCAGAGCGTGGCTCTAACTGGCAGGGGAGAAAGTCCACAACATACCAGGCAGTCCTGTCCCACCTCTATGTTGCTCCCCGAGTACGCATCGCTGCTTGTTCGCAGACTCTTCTGCACACACAAGACTAGACCCCACACACTGAGCTTTCAGAGGCTCTGAGAGCCGGCCTGTCATCACTCAAATAAGCCCCAAGCCTGCTCTAGGTTCAAAAGAGAAACTTCCGCTCCCTATCCTATTTCCAACCAAAATCATTTCCTTTGATATTTTCTAGCACCTTCAGAAGTTCTGTAATTAAATCAAGTGACTTGATAAAGATATTCTACAAAGTAGCAATAATAAGATGGCCCCGATTTGAACATAAAATCTCCTGTAATACAAAATTTTGAAGAAGCAATTAAAGTTCCAGAATTATAGGCTATTTTAAGTTAAGGTGCAGAGAACTTAAAGTCAAACTCTCTGGCCTTGTGAATTAAAGTGCAAGGGTATGAGGTCAGAAATCCACAGAACACACTTTCTTAGTCTTCTCCATCTCAGCTGAGATTGAGAACGGAGCCAACTCTTCTCCACGATGGCATGGGGTCAGGCTCCTTCAATGCTCCATCTTCTCTCTGGAACAGCTGTGGTGCCTTCATAGTTTCTGACAAATGAGCTCAGTGCTCAGTCTCCGATGAGCCTCACTGTTTAAAAAGCTCAGTGTTAACAACACGTCCAAGACTATTACAGCACAGCCAACACCCATAAATGTTAGAAACATAAACAGTCTTTGGATCCGATATCCTGGAAAAATTATTATTTTCTAGAAACTAATGTGTAATGGAGTTAAAGAATTTAAAATGGATTCAGACTTCTGTTTTCGCTTTGACATGCAAGGAGTTTGGAAGTCATTGCTTCCATCCTTACAAAAAAAAAAACACTGGAAAACTGCAAATCAACAATTTTTCTTGGACCCGTCAGAGAACTGAGGTTCAGGGCAAACCACCAACTTCCTGATCGAAGATACAGCAGCTGAGGTCTGCTTCCTGGAGCAGAGCCCTCGGAGCATAACTTGGGCTGGACGATGGAAGTGTGATTTGGACGAACTGTGGGAGGCTGAGTGTGGACGAGCATCAGAGTAACTTCTGGGGCTGCATTCCTAGGAGTGGCTCACACTTTCCTGGGCTTTCCTCCTAGGAGACCTGCCAGTTCTCACAGTGTGGGCTATAGAAGGATTACTTCTTGGCTGTGGAAGGCAGGAGGGAAAAGTAATCATTGGGAAACACAGCCAGGGCATTCACCGTAAAAAAGTTCATAAATTTGAAAAACAGAGTACAGCCCAGGGGAAAGACCATCAAGGAAGAGAAACTGTGAAATCTTATCTAGGCTGGGAAGAGACTTCTTCCCAATTCCAGCCTGCTCCAGCCTTCCTGTCTCAACCAGGAGCAAAGATTCAATGATACTGATCAGGAAACCTGGAGCTAGAGGAGGAAAGAAGGGGCTGAGGGGGAGCTGTACTCCTGGGAGAAGATGAAGGCACCTGTGAAGACTCAGGTACACAGAGGGCCACTTTCAGAGGACTCCAGGGTAGCCCTCGCCACCCCTCCGCAAACAACCAGGCCTCCAGTGCAATGGTGGTGGATCATAGCAGAGGACCTGCAGGACAGCCTCCCCCAGGAGCAGAACTCAGGGGCCCTGCTGCCAAGAGGACAGACAAAGGTGGGGGACAGGGGGCCTGAGCCTCCGGACGTACAGGTACTGCAAACATTAAATACAGCCTGAGTCCTAACCAGATTATTGTCAATCCTACACTAAAGGCATGTTTATCTAAATTTCTAGCATCCTATTGTCTTAGTCTACTAGGGTGGTTATAAGAAAACACCATAGACTGGGTGGCTTATAGATGCAGAAATTTGTTTCTCCTATTTCTGGGACTGGGAAGTTCAAGATCAAGGCACCGGAAGGTTCAGCATCTGCTGAGCATCCAGTTCCTGGTCCATAGATGGCTGTCTTCTCGCTGTCACTGCACGTGGAGGAAGGGGCAAGGGAGCTCTCTGAGGCCTCTTTTAAAAGGGCACAAATCCATTATGAAAGCTCTGCCTTCGTGACCTGATGAACTTCCAAAGGGCCCACCTCCAAACACCATCACACTGGGGGTTAGGGTTCAACACATGAATTCTGGGAGGACACAAACATTCAGTCTATAGAATTCCACTCCATGGCCCCCAAAAGTCATGTCCTTCTCACATGGAAAATACATTCATTACATCCTAACAGCCCAAGAGTCTTAACTCACTCCAGAATCAGCCCTAAAGTCTAAAGTCCCAAGTCGCATCTAAATACCTAAATCAGGCGTGGGTGAGACTCCAGGTACGAATCATTCTAAGACAACTCCTCTCCAGCTGCGAACCTGTGCAATCAAATGTGGTACGTACTCCAAAAATGCAGTTGTGGGACAGCAGAGGATAGACTTTCCCATTCCAAATGCGAGCAAGAGGAAATAAAAAGGGGTGACAGACCCTGAGCAAGTCCAAAGCCCAATGGGGAAAATTCCGTGAGAATTCACAGCTTGAGAATAATCTTCTTTGGCTGGTTGCTCTGCCCTCCAGGCAACTGGGGTGGGGGTCCTGCCTTCCACACACACTGGGGTGGGGGTCTTGTCTTCCACACACACCAGGGCAGGGGTCTTGCCTTCTGTACACACTGGGTGGCGGTCCTGCCCCCAAAGCTTTGGGTGAGTGTTTAACTAAACCAAACTAATTAATAACAATCCACTGGATCAACATCTTTCTCTTTGAATCTCACGCTCATTCAACACCAGAAACATGACTCATGAGAGAAAAAACACATTGGACTTTATGAAAATTAAAAGCTTCTGCTCTGCAAAAGACACTGTTAAGAGAGTGAAAAGACAAAGCATAGAATGCAAGAAAGTTCTTGAAAAACACATATCTGATAAAGGACATTTATCCAAAATATATAATAAGTCAACCATGTGGTTTGACCTTATGGTTTCTCTCAACCATAAGAAAACAAACAACCCTATATTAAAATGACAAGAGATATGAACAAACACATAACCAAGGGGGGCATACAGGTGAGTGTATGAGAAAACGCTCAAGATCATTTGTCACTAGGGATTTCAAATTAAAACAATGAGGTACCACTATACCCCTATTAGAGTAGCTAAAGTCCAAACAAC
Organism: Equus quagga; assembly: GCF_021613505.1. Taxonomy (NCBI): domain Eukaryota; kingdom Metazoa; phylum Chordata; class Mammalia; order Perissodactyla; family Equidae; genus Equus; species Equus quagga. The sequence goes on along the minus strand of NC_060269.1, from coordinate 338,449 downwards.
TAACAATGCCGGTTGTGGGTGAGGACTCAGAGTGATGGAACTGTCATTCGTTGCTGGTGGGAATGCCAGTGATAAGGCCGCCTCAGAAGCCAGGTCTGCAGTTTCTCACAAAGTGAATGTAGGCTCACCACACAACCCACCAGTCACACTTTCAGGTGTTTACCCAAGCGTCTCAATCCATTTGGGCTGCTATAATAGCATACCACAGGCTGGGCGGCTTATGAGCAACAAACGCTTACTTCTCACAGTTCTGGAGGCTGAGGACCAGCGTGTCAGTGTGGCCGGGTTCTGGTGCAGGTCCCTTTCTGGGTTGCAGACTGCAAACTCCTCACTGTCCTCATGTTGTGGAAAGGGTTATGAACTCTCTATGATCTCTTTATAAGGGCACCAATCCATTCGTGAGGGCTCCAGTCTCACGACCTGATCACCTCCAAAGGCCCATCTCTTAATACCACCACATTCCCCTCTAGGATTCCAACACGTGAATTTGGGGGGAACAGGAACATCAGACCACAGCACCCAAGTAGGCTGGAAACTGCTGTCCGAACCAGAACCTGCGGGTGGACGTTGAGAGCAGCCTTACTCAACATGGCCAACGCTTGGGAGCAACGGAGATGTCCTCAAGTAAGTGAGTGAAAAACAAACTGTGGCACATCCATAGAAGAGTTTGTCACTCAGTGACAAAAAGAAAAGAGCTGTCAAACCATGAAAAGATATGAAGGGATCTTAAATGCATATTCCTAAATGAAAGAATTCAGTTTGAAAAGTCTACATACTGTATGATCCCAATTATACAACATCCTAGAGAAAGCAGAAGTATCTAATATCAATGAATTTCAAAATTCCTAGTAACCATATTCATTTTTTCTTTATGTATATTTAAGGCTGTGTTATTTTGTAGTGACGTATTCATAATTGTTTCTTTCCAGTGAATTGTATTTTTTAATGTATGCATTGAACTTTATATTTAGTAATATTTTTCCTGCTAATCTGATTTACCTAATCTTTCTTTTATTTAATATTATTTAGTGATGGTGAAAAGATCAGTGTTGGCCAGGAGCTTGGGAGGAGGGGAAGAGAATTGAATAGGTGAAACATAAGGTTCTTTTAGGGTGATGAAACTATTCGATGTTATATAATTGTGGATAAGTGATGCTATGCTTTTGTCAAAATTCAGAGAAATTTACAGCACAAAGAGTGAATCTTAACATGCAAACTTCAAAAGAACTGTTTAGGAGGTCAGGAAATTCCAGGACGGAATGTATACTGGGTTGACAACAGAATCTAACTATTGCTACTGAATGGATTTAGTTTACTGGAGGGGGTGGGGTGAAAACTTACTGACAAGTGATTTTGGAAATGAAGAGATTTGGTAAGGCTGAAGGCAAGGAAACTGTACAACGTGCTGTGCTCTAGTTGGCAAAGTGGTTTCTCAGGGGATCCACATTAACAAATCCCAGTGCCTCTCTGCATGAAAACTGACCGAAATTGAGCAGGTAAGTGAGTGAAGGTCAAGTGGTTGGAATCAGGTGTCTCACAGGTGGAGAAGAGGAGGCTGGAAAAACCTGTGTGGGTATGGATCCGAGTCACAGACTCAGTACAAGCTCATGTTCACCTCGGTACGCAGATCTGCACACACACGTGGTTCCTTCCTCTGTCGACTGAGACGGCCTAGAAACAACATCCCAGTAGCAAGAGCACCAGGTCTCGGTGTCCAGTACCATCTCCAAGGAAAGGAAACAAGGTGCTTTTACAATATGGAAAATTTGCCTCTGACTCCAAAGAGACATAAACTCTGAACCAGACACTTTCCGAGTAGTTAATGCCTTGTATTGTATTATCATTCATGATTGAAAGTGAAAGTTCCACTGAAGGCATAAATTAGAGCACTGGGTTTTAATGTAACAGAGTACATACAAAAAGTTACTTTATATTGTTTCAGATTGCACATTGTAACTAACCTTTAAGACACTACCAGTTGCCAAAATTTTTAGAATCAAAAAAAGAATATTCATAATTACCTGAAAAGGATATCAAAATACTAATACCTCCAATGCTTTCCATCTACATAACCATATGACATCAGGTCTCCTTCATATATTTCAAATGAACACAGTATATGGCAAGAGATTGGAATGCAGACATGTTCACTATAAGAATCCAGTTCTACTTCATTAAGCTAGACGTTAAAGAGTTTGCAAAAATGTAAAACTATGCCTCTTTTCTCAGGTATTCATTTTTGTTTTAAAAATATAACTTCTTTTCATAAATATGTGTTATTTATGTCAACATGTGATGGAACACATATCAGAACATTGCCACTCCCATATTTTCAAAACATCTGTTTAATTTAAACTAGAGAATCACTGATAGCTTAGTCCACATAAGTAAAAGTTTAGGGTGCTCTCAATAATTTTTAAGAGAGTGAAGGAGTCCGGAGACCAAAAAATTTGAGGACTACTGCTCTAGTGGATATGCAGCTCCAGACTTTGAAATGAGATCCCTGAATCCTGGCCAGGATCTGCCTTCAACAAACCAGGCTTCTTCTCTCTTGTATTTTGCATCTCTTTTGCTATTTTTTTTCCCTCTATAAAGCTAGTTAAAAGTTTAGTGGTGTAAATGAGTTTCAGGGAACATGTCTATGATGAAGCTGGAGCTTTAGAGGACTTTTCTGTGGTGAGAGTTTGGCAGGAACATTTGGGATGAGAGAACCTTGAGAAAGGGTTGCACTGGGAGACGTGTTCGGGGCTGCTGAGCTCACTAATCCATCTGCCCAGTCAGAGTTTCGTTTTCTGATTTCAAGATTTTTTCTTAAATAAACATTAGTGTACAGATAAAGCTAATGTCAGTACTTTACTTTTCATTATTACTTTTAGTAAGCCTTTAAAAAATATGTAAAATACAAAAAAAAAATTTATGTATTTTTCCAGTAGATACACCCACCTACCTGGACCCTGACATTTCACGTGATGACTGACGCACAGCAAGTCACCCAATGGCTTTTCCTCCCCAGAACAGGAAGTCGTCAGGTGGACATTTAACAGTGGCTTCTGCTGGGCACAGCTAGTACTCAAGGCTGATATTATTTCCCAACCGTTTACTACACTACAAGGAACATTTATGTCATTAAGACAAAAAAATGTATATAACACAGAGGAATCTATAATTTTTATTTGCATAGAATAAAATCTGGAAAGTCTCAAGGGAAGAATACTTGGAATGTTTAACATATTCAAAATAAAGTAATATGACTTTCAGGAATTAGGAATGACGTAAATTTAGGAATTTTCAATAGTTTACGTCAAAATGCTTGTAAGTCCCCAAACGTTTTATTCTGCTCAAATTTGGTCACTTTACAGAAGTCAACTACTGATGAATGAGAATGAGATGCAAAAAGAAAGGCCTTGACCTGACGGGCTGCTATTAATTAGTTTGATTTGGTGAAACACTGTCACCATCAACTAAATTAATGGCAGTAACAAATTGAGAGGAAGAAATGAGCAGACGGGAAGCCACCATATGCTCATGCCACGCTCTTAATTGATAATAATTAAGTAATTATGGAATGGAAGCAATGTTAATTCAAATGTCTATGGCATTTGAAGCGCCTGTTTATGAAACCGTGTCATTTATAATGGTTACTGCTTCACTTGGCCCTGAATTAGCTGGAAGAATTGAGAGCAAAGGAAAGAAGTTGCTCCAGTATTTCCTAACCATCCTCACACACTGACCACATTTATTAAATACTTTCTAATATGCAGACTCAATGGGGAAATAAGGAATTAATAAACATAAACTTTACTCTATTTTCTTATTTTTGGTCCCAAGACAGCAGGGCGTGATCCCTGTCATGGAGCATTAACTAGCGAGAGGCTGTGCGTGGCCATGAATATGATATTGGAGCGCCTCCTGGAATGTTTCTGGACCACTTCTGGCCCTCAGCTTCTGTTGCCTGTTCAACCAGGGAACCGAGGAGTCAGGTCTGGTTGCAGGGCTCTCCCATGCTGTGTGGACAGCATCTCTGACCCATAGCTTTCCTTCCAGGTTTCTCTTCCCCAACCTCCTCTTTCTGTCTCCTCCTCAGAAGCTGATGCCTTTCTTTGCTTGTGCAGCGCTTCTGAGAATCCCACCTCATGTTAGAGGACATGTGCCTTTTAATTTTTCCATCCCAGAGGCCAACGGTTACCAATATGGGCCTACTTCTTATTGTCTCAACTAGTTTGCTTCTTTTAGTGAAAAAAAAAAAAAAAAAGAAGAAGAAGAAGACAGCTAGAAACACTGAGAATTGCCATAATCTTTAAAATGTTTTCACTGTCATTTACTGTGTTATCATAGTACCTGCCTTATGTGAACAAATTTGACATTAATCTCCCTTAAGCTTTTTTATGGTGAGATAATGAATTGGACTAGAATGTAGAGAAATTCCTCCTCAGATACAGTATTGATTCCTCAGACTTTGAAGCGAGTTTCCAGTACTGGATAAAGTCCAGTTAAAGGCCTGGTGCCAAAGACTAGCAATGTTCATTCTCACTAATGCAGGTGAACAAACTATATCGCCCACACCACTAGATGTGCCTTTGAGGCATAAAAAATGATTAGCCTCCCCCGTTGGAATTTCATCAAGGAATTTGAAATGCTGTGACAGGTAATATATTACCCAATAAACTAGTTCAAGAAAACATTTCCTGTGTTCATCTGCCTAGGCAGCCGTAAGAAAGTACTGGAGACTGGGTGGTTTTACAACACAGGTGCATGTTCTCCTGGTTCTGGAGGATGTAAGCTCCAGATCAAGGTGCCTGCAGGGCGGTTTCTCCCGAGGCCTCTCTCCTTCGCCTGCAGACGGCTGTCTTCTCTCTGTCCTCACACCATCTCTGCCCTGTGTCTATGTCCAAATTTCCTCTCTTGTAAGAACACCAGTCACAGTGGATTAGAACCCACCCTAATGACCTCATCCTAAACTTAATGACCTCCTTAGAAACCCTGTCTCCAAACATTGTCACATTCTTAGGCACTGGAGGTTAGGACTTCAAAATATCAGTTTTAGGTGGACACAATTTAGCCCATAACATGCCCTATGAGATCAAAACATTCAGGTCAGTTATTTTTACTTTAAAATATTCTTATCTACAATTATCTTTAGGCAAATGCAAAAAAGAAACAGCCGCCTGCTTCGTTTGAGCTGTCACTTGGATAGGCCACACAGGAGAGTCGTTACTGGAGGACAAATTATTTCACAGGATGCATGTCCGTCTGGGGAAGCGAGCTCCTTCGTGCTGGAGCATCAGTGCTCTGTGTTCTGCTGCTGACCGCTCTCAGCCTCACCACAGTTGTCTGACCTGCACCCGTGGCTGACGGGGCTGGTAAATGGCTTGACTACCAAGACATGCCTGACTTCCTGGCACAGAGGCTGCCCTGCTACATTTAGAAATCCCAGCTTGGGCCTTTCAATGTAGCAATATGATGCAAAATTGCTAATCTGACTCCTTGAGACACAAAAACAAAAAACTCATTACTTGCTTGATTCTTACACATCAATTTCTTTAACTCTTTTTTTCTCTCAGGCTTCTTCCAAATCTGCATAAGATTCAGTGAAAAGTATCTTTCTTTCTAAGTGACATGTTGACCACTAACGGCATGCAAGATATAATACTAAGTATTTTATATGTTTTACTTTATTTAAAAACATAAGTAAAATGCAGTATTTTGTATTATTTTTCCATTTCACATAAAAAGAATCTGAAATTTAGAAAGCTTAAATAATTTTCCAAAGATTAATAAAAAGTAGTAACTATAGAATTTGATGTCAGATCCAGGTAATCTGACTCCACAGCCATTTCTTAAGCTCCACACTGGATTGCTCCCACTAGGAAGTAAACCTCACCTAAAGCTGGAAGAGAAAGCGTCCAGTCTCAGGCACGACGACAGCTGCAGGTTTCCATTTTGCATCCTTTATCAGACTGAAGCAGATCTGCTCTCTTCCTTCTTTGCTGAGAGATTTTCCAGAAATGTTTATTGAACTTCGTCAAATGCTTTTATTCTATTAAAATAATCATACACTTTTATCTTCTTCCTTTTTTGACTTTTGATACAGTTGATTCTGTTGACTGTTTTTCAAATGCTGAACCCACCTTGCATTCCTGGGATTAACACCACCATTAAAATGTGTTATCAATTTGATCCCTATCATTTTATCCTTGGATTCAAGTTGCTTCCCTTTAGTCATGGATTTTCATGTCTATGTGCATGAGGAATAGAGACACATCATTCCTTTTTTTTCTTTCGTGTAATGATTTATCTAGTTTTGGTATCTGAATTAATGCTGGCTGAACCAATTACATAGTTTCTTTCTTAAGTATCTGATAGAATTTACCATCAAAGGCACTGGACTCTGACAATTATTTGAACACCTTCTCTCTCAACCTCTGCATTTGGTTTAACTATTTGCTAGTTTTTCTTGGTAACAGCTTTCAAATCTAATCAATTCAGAACACTGGTAGTAAAGCTGATTTCAACCAAAGTTTAGTTTCTTTCATTAAAAGTACAATGAGTTCACGGGGCCGGTCCCATGGCCGAATGGTTAAGTTCACGCGCTCCGCTGCAGGCGGCCCAGTGTTTCGTCAGTTCGAATCCTGGGTGCGGACATGGCACTGCTCATCAAACCACGCTGAGGCAGCGTCCCACATGCCACAACTAGAAGGACTCACAACGAAAAATATACAACTATGTACCGGGGGGCTTGGGGGAGAAAAAGGAAAAAAATAAAATCTTTGAAAAAAAATAAAATCTTTTAAAAAAACAAAACTTGGACTATATTTTAAAAAAAAGTACAATGCATTCATATCTAACCAAAGTCCATATCAACAGATAATATTGAGTGGAATTGCTACATACTATAATGCTTCATGTGCATTATCTCATTTAATTATTGCATTTACCAGATTAAAAATGTGAACAAAACCACTGCAGACCAAGAAGCAAGCTCAGTTTTCAAGATGATGTTTGCTCATGACCCTTACATGGTGCCTACTGTGAAAATAGATATAAACTTGCATTTTCATGCTAAATCATTCAACAATTTCAGCTACATCGGAGAATACTCTTGTCAAGAATAGAAATCTGTGTCCAGCAACGTATATGCTATTTAAACTAAAAAGTGGCATTTTTTCCAACATTCTTTGATAAAAATTTTTCTCCTCAATTTAAATATTCTTAGATCAATTAACTCTGATATAATATTTTCGGCTCAAATCCATAATTTCTCATATTTTGCTAGAACTAACCTCCCCTGACAGTGGAAAGTGAGACATCAAATTCCATGATGATTTGAGTCAAATGAACATATTGATCATACTCAATTTTTTCTTATTATTTTAGGAAATACTTTAGGAATTATTTCTGTAAATTTGAGCCTACTCCACATCATATGTCATCAGCGAAATGAAAATTAAAACAACAGTGAGATACACCATACACTTAAAAGAAAGGCCAGAATTCAGAACAAGCAGCAGCGAATCTAGAGAGGACGTGGAGCAACAGAACTCTTACTCACTGCTGACGGGAATCAAAATGGTACAGTTACTTGGTTGGTTAGGGTAAAGGATGCTTCTAGAACACGAAATAGCTCATAAGTGATTGATACACAGGAAAATGACGTCAGTGTCATATGAAGTACATTGATTTCCTTCACATTAGGGTTTGTACTGCAACCAATTACAATAAGAACACAAAGGTCTGGGGAACCAGTGGGGCACACCCTCGCTTTCTGGTCCGCCTGGCTGCGGGCTCTGTGTTGGTGTTAATTGCATGGTTCTCTCCATTCCTTGCTCATTTGCGTTGCGTTCACATGGAGCAGCCTTTCTCACACAACCTTCCAATATCTTTTCAAAAAGGCACAAATCTTCTTAGTGTTTACTTATTGAAATTTGATAGGCCTTTTAAATCAAGGTAGCCTTTGTATTAGGATTATTATTATTAATTCTGGTTACAAAGTTGCTTAGGATTAAAGCAGTCTGCACCTAACCCTATTTTTATCATAACGCTATTGTTTTTGGTTGCAATTTTGCTAAACAAAGTAATTTTAAGAGATGTAAATATGGCTTTATAGTATGAATTTGTGTTTACATTATGACGTTGATAAGAAAGGCAATACTTTATGTATTACAAATGTTGGGGAGAATTTATGTTAAAAAACAGATTCCTCGATCATGAAGATGAAACTTGACATAAAGAACTTCTGTGTTTAACTCCAGTTTATTTTTTATTAAGGATTGTTGAACATAGAAAAAGTCTTTCAAAATATTAGTAGGCAGCTTAGCGTCACTCGTCTGAAGGAATGAGAGGGTTTAGCGTGGTTCCAGTGCTAAGTCTGGGAGCCTTCAGACCTAAGAAGAGCCAACACTTCAGGCTGAGACAGAGGCAGGAAAAAGCCAACCTCCTGTTCCAAGGCTGTCAGGCAGGAGGAGTTCTCACCTGCTTGGGGGAGGATAAGATTCTCTGTTTTGTTCAGGCCTTTAACTGGTGGATGAGGCCACTCATGTTAGGGAGAGAAATCTGCTTTACTCAGTCCACCAACTTGATTGTTATTCTCACTCAAAACACCTACACAGGAACACCCAGAATAACCTTTGGCAAATATCTGGGCTCTCTGTGGCCCAGTCCAGTTGACATGTAGACTGAACCATCACCTCTGGTTACTGTGCACAGGGCACCAAGTAAGAGGAAATGACAGCACCCCCATCTCTCAACTCCAACCCTTTATCTCAGCCCTTGTTCCGACAGAGGGACGTTGGTCCAATAGCTCTACCATCAAGAAATGAACTGGGTTTATGATCTACACAGTGTTGCCGATGCCTCTTAACAAGTATTGTTTAATTCTGGGCTCTTGCCAATGCTCTTGTTTGAAAGAAATCACTTGGGTTGAATTACGTGTAAAGACACCATCCAAACAGCATCTTCCTCTTTTGATCTTTTCTAAGTTTCTGTCAGAAACAAGGGAAAATTTCTAGCAGTTTCAATTAATCTAATACCTTTCAGGAAATAGGTTGATAAAGGTATTAATTCAATAAAAAATGATTTATTTACTGCCCATGATGTTCTTGGCTAAACCATGTGTGGAATTAAAATACACATGAGCTTGGGGCTGGCCCCGTGGCTGAGTGGTTAAGTTCGCGTGCTCTGCTGCAGGTGGCCCAGTGTTTCGTTGGTTCGAGTCCTGGGTGAGGACATGGCACTGCTCATCAGGCCACGCTGAGGCAGCGTCCCACATGCCACAACCAGAAGGACCCACAACGAAGAATATACAACTATGTACCGGGGGGCTTTGGGGAGAAAGAGGAAAAAATAAAATCTTAAAAATAAAAAAAGAAAGAAAAATACACATGAGCTCTAAGTTCATTAGCATTAGAATATGGTAGCAGAGGCAGATGGAGACACACGCATAGAAATACAAATTGTAAAACTGCCAAGGAAAAGGAAATTACAATAGGACAGGAAAGAAATTACAACAAAGTGATAGAGGAGAATGAAGCTCTAATTAGAAAGGAGGAATAATAAGGCTTCTCTGACAAAATCACATGATATTTGAGGCTAAACAGAAAAAGATCAAGAAATAAAAAAGATGAGGCCTGCCCCATGGCCGCGTGGTTAAGTTCCCCTGCTCTGCTTTGGCAGCCCGGGACTCACGGGCTTGGATCCTGGGTGTGGACCTAGCACCGCTCAGCAGGCCACGCCGTGGTGGCGTCCCACAGAGAAGGATTACAAGGACCCACAACTAGCACATACAACTGTGTCCTGGGGATTTGGGGAGAAAAAAAGGATTAAAAAGGGGAAGATTGGCAACAGATGTTAGCTCATGGCTGAACTTCCTCACCAAAAAGCATCAAAAAAACCCAAAAGAAATATACAAGAAAAGACAGAAATCTTAGAGCCCACACAGACCTTTGTCAAAAACTTCATCGACAGTGGCCCAGTGCTACCAATTATTAAATATGTCTGACAACCTTCTTTTGAAATCTTTTATACTGTCTTACATGTTTTATGCAATGAATTTTCTCTTTTAAAAAAGACCTAAGTTCTTGTTGTTTCAATTAAACTTTGTTCCTTCCACTGAGACTAACCATACACCTTAACTTCACTCAAAACTTACTCCAGTGCGTACTTGAAGAACCTGAATAAAAATGTCTCTCTTTTATTCTTCTCCATAAATTCAAGGTAGATGGCAATCAATTCACGTTGGTTAATAATTTTTAAGGCTTCAAAATAAGTCTTCCTTCCTTTTTTTTTCCTGATGTATTGTGATTGGGTATCAAATACAGACAAGTTGACTCTTAATGACTTGATCATTAGTTCCAAAATAGCATTCCCTTTTGTATAAGCCATATATAGAGAGAGAGAGAGACAGACAGACAGACAGACAGAGAGACGGAGGGAATAAGCGGAGAGAACAACTAAGTGGAAAGAACAGATACCAAAAAGAAAAAAACTGATTATTTCAGTCAGTAACCTCAAATGCTGCCACTGTGTTTGTTTATCAATAAAGTCTCAAAAGCCTAGATAGTTATTAATTGATAAACTATGAATAATTTTTCCCCAGTGGTTTATAAAACCTAAAGAGAAATAAAAGTAGAAGAGAATAGAAGAAACTATGAAAGATGTAACTGTTTCTTTAGAGAAGAAAAATTACCTTCTTGTTTCAGAGGAAATGAAATCCATTGTTGATGTGACAGAGTGAATTGACGAGAAATGTGAATGTCGGGCCGTTGGACAGGACGTTTCTCTGTTACGTTTTATTGTTGTTGTTTCAGCTCAGCAGATGGTCATGGAGAGCCAGTGCTGGCATATTTGCAGAGGGCAGGCAAAAGCAGGCAATAACCCAGCAGCAAGACTAGTTAACTGCTAGTATTACTCACTTTTGTTTCTATGAAGCAAGATTAAGGAGTTAAAACATGAAGAAGAAGAACAATAGGGGCTGGCTCTATTCTCAGGCCTGTACACTACAGAATAATTGTCTAATTCCCTCAAGCACATCTTCTCTTGTCCACATCATCCAGTGAGAGAACTGGAGGGCAAGCTCTGGAACTGTGTCACTGACCGGCTGGCTGAGAGAGCTGTGCCCTCTGTCCCCAAGCTCCACGGTGCATTGGGGCTACACTGGACAACGTGATTGAGGTCCCAGATTCCACAGCTGGAATGGGGACAGAATGAGTTTCATGGGAAGCACTGGGGACACTTCCACCACAACAAAATTAAAGTACTACTGCCAAGTCACGGGGGTGGGTTTGGGGCTGCTAAACAGCAAATGTGTGCAGCCTGGAGTGAAATGGTGTCCTGACAAATGCCCTTGACCCTGCACCACCCCAGACTCATGTGAGGATAGGAAGAGCAGTCGCTGTGAGAAAGGGCTAGACCCAGGCTTCTGGGGCCCTGTTCCCGAGATGCATCCGGGGAGGATGCTGTTTGAGAGAAGACCCAAGGCTCTCTCATTGAATAGACCAGTGAAGCTCAGGACCCAATAGCAGCCAAGCTACAACCAGAAGGTGCCACTGCATCGTACATGTCGACAGCCTACCCACCTGGAGGAAGGACACCACACGGTGGGATCATTGTGCCTTACAGTCAAGGGTGTGCGTGTGGTGTGGTGGGCTTTTAGTGTCTCATTATCTCCTGTATCCTGCGAAATAGAAATCATCTTGGCTTTGCATAGACTGCTGGTGGATGCTTAATTTTATAATTGAATCTAGGGAGCACCAAGTAATTTAGGGTAAGACGTTCACACACACACACACTTTTCTCGTTCTCTCGGGGGTAGGCAGTGATGCGCCCACAGGGGAAGCCCCCAGAACAGGATATTGTTTCTGCCTGTAAGAAACTCTCATTCTAACAATAGTGGTAAGATTATTGGCTGTCACTGAGTGCCTCGTAAATTCCTGGTAACTTCCCCTACAATAACTCATTTAATCTGCGTATCGAGTCTATATGCTAAGGACTGCTAGCATCTCCATTTTAAGGAAAAGAGAGGCAGAGGCATAAAGAAATTGAGCTGCTGGGTGGCGGATTTAAATTCAGGGTCTCTGACTCCCAAGACAGATTTCTCAGCTCTTCAGTGACATTCGACAGTCTACCAGGAGCAAAGTAGAGATGGGACATCACTCTGGGGGAAGAGAAACTATATTCTACAGTCTACCGGGAGCAGAACAGAGACAGGACATCACTCTGGGGGAAGAGAAAGTAATAAGCATGTATTTTTAGTGGAATCATGAATGCCAGAGCAGACGGATGATCGTGGTTGAGAACGTTCAGGTGCTCAGTCGATGTAAGAGTGAAAGCTTCAGCCTCGTGTCCTCTCTGTGAGACCCTGGCACGGTCTGTCTGTCTGCTCGTTCTCGGGCCTCGGCTGCACTCCCATCGTGCCTTCACATCGCACTTGGTATGACACGTTATAATTGATTAGTTTACAAGTTTCCTCTCCTCCATTAGACAGTAATTTATCCTGGAGCAAGGGTCTGTTCTCTTTCACGATTGAATGCTTAGCACTTACTCTGTAAACACAAAATAAATATCCTTGCAGAAGCAAATTCACATTAGGAACAGTTTTTCTTTTGGAGCCAAAAATTTTAATCCCCAAAGAAGACATTTGCAACCCTACATATTTTTTATTTTACTTCAAGTAACTCCAAACAAAGAGTTAGTTAATTTAGATAACAAAAAGCTATTCATAAAACTTTTACTAAATTTAAATATCCAAATTTCCCCTACTTTCAAATATGAGTCAGATGCCCTGAAGCCAATGAGTTCAAGGTTTACACTACAGGATCCCACAATTAATTCTACTCAGATATACTTCAAAATACTACCTAAATGCCACTGACAGTGCAGAAAGCATCTTCTCCCATCTTCAACATGACTATTTACTTTCTTCTGCCTATTGATGACTTCTAAACTGCATTGAGTTGGAGACAACCTTGCGTCCTTCCTACCTCCTACAAATATGTCGCAACACCTTCTTCACATTATTATATGAATTCCAGGGTCAGATCGAGTGCCATCTGTGTATCTGTTTCCAAGATATTTATTAAGCAAATAATAATGGAGCAGCCACTGTTACTTAGATTCATACTTCTGAAAGATACAAATGAAAAAACAAGTTACAATTTAATTTTATAGGGCGCTGTGGTGGAAAGAAAAGGTGCTGTGGCAGCTTCACCAGGACTCCAGGAGAGGAGGAGAAAAGCGGTGATCTCGGGCTTCACGGGCAGATCAGGTTGGCTGTGAGGGAGGAGGATGGTGAAATGGGGTGAGAGTGTCAGAGAAGGAGAAAGGCAAGCTGGAATCCTTCCCAGCAGGGCCAGAAGTTTGTGTTCCGGTCTAATCGCAGAGGAGGAGGGAACGCTCGGGGGCACAGGCTGGCGCAGGCTTAGTGCCGCTTGAAGACCCCGTGGCTGCCGCATAGAGAGGGAGCTGGAGCAGGAAGCATGGACTTCGCTTCAGAAGAAGAGCAGTCAACTCCACGGCCTTCTGTCTCCAGGGTTTCTCCAGCTTCCCAGATTTGTACCTAGAAACCCGCCTTGTAATAACATAAAACCAGTATGAATGTTATGAAAACCCACTGGTAGCGAGTTGGCCTCAATGGTCTGTAGAACTTTAAAAGAGAAATGCATCATTTCTAACAGTAAAGAAGCCCAGGCCACAGGTTGATGGATACATTGGCAGTCAGTAAGTTTCCTTCAAGGAGAGTGACCCTGTGGCTCCTGGAATATTGAGACACGCATGGGTCTGAAGCGTAGTCAGAAAGTTTAAGCACAGGAAGTGGTGACTGAAGTGATGTGGAGCCCAAGGACCTCCCATTGCATCTAGTGAACTAGTTAAAGGTGGGTGCGCCATTCAGCAAAACAGGAAATTCAGCGTGAGGTGGGTTTAACAACACACAGGTTTATTTTCGAACATGCACAGTTTAACTCACATGTAAGACATTCATATGCAGAGAACTGAAGACATTGACCCGGGATTCCGGAGCAAATTTGGGGGCAGGATTACATATTGTTGTCGTGAGATGCAAAAAGATGAAAAGAGAGAAACTTAGACAGTATAAAGAAGTGAGGGTCAAAATTCAGGAGGCCAAAGATGGAACAAAAGGGCACTGATGTCTGTGAGAGGAAGAAAACAAAACAAAGGAGAAACTCATAAAAGACACCAGGCATGGCTCCTGGCCAGCTCACTGTAAGGAGCAATTGTAAGTACCCCATAAAGCCTCTTCTTCCAATATGGATGTGACCCACCGTTCCCCGCATGTGGGTGCTGAGCTGCCTTTGGCGGGGATGTGGAAAATGTACATCACTCGCATTACACTCTGCCAGCTCCTTAAGCCACTAACCTGGCTGTTTGAAGGTTCAGAGTAATGTCTGATGTTGCTCGATTGGATAATACCAGCCAACACTTTTGGAACACACGTTACAAGTGTGAGCCTGATTTATAGATCAATTAATCTTATAAGTAAGTCTTAAATTATAACAGCAAGCACCAAATATCTATCATGTTTGGTCATGGATTTTTCAAAATACACAGTTACATTAAGAAAGTAAGTTATTAAATAATAAATGGAAAAGTAATTTCTAAGTGAAGACTCTAAATGCACTCATAAAAAATAAACTAAGGAAAATATTAACAAGACCTATGTCCCAACAAAATTTTTCCTCTTTTTCAGCTTGGGCGTCAAGAGCCTCTAAGATGTGGGCTTTGCTGCTTTCTGCCTATTTTCTCCAATAGTCCCTCACCACTCCTCATACAGTTAAGCAGCACCTACTCATGGGCGTTTTTACAAAGAGTTGCTTTTGTCTGGCTCTACAACTTTGTCCACACTGGGAATATGCGCTGTTCATAAAACTTCAAAGTTAAATCTGTTGCTGAACCAAGCGCATGAACCGTATCTGAAGGGTTGTATTGCCATGGATTATGGGTAACGAGTTCCAAAATATTGTAACTTTTACTATTGCTGCTGCCATTTTTATTGTTAATTCAAAAAATCTACATAATGAGTTTTTATTGATTGCTTCTCTAAGTGGTCTGGATATGTCCGTGAACAAAACAGAAACAAGAGAATAAAATTTTAAAAAGCTTCCACTCTCACTAAGTGTACATTCTAACAGAGGAGACAGAATATAAAAAAATGGTAAGTCAGTGGAATAGTGTTTTACGTGATGACAAATGTCATGGAAAAAAAGAAAAACCACAGCAAAGTCAGGGAGAACGAAGTGTGTTGAGGGGTGGATGCTGGGCAGGTCGCACTCTGGAATGGAGTCATCAGCATGGACCTCGTTAAGAACGGTCATTTGAACAAGACTTAAGAAAAGTGAGGGTTAACCATGTGGATGTAGGAACTGCATTTAATGCAGAAAATCCAGGACACCATTGATCAGTTATCTTTTTTAGTTCAGTAAAGAATATCTTGCTATAGCATTTAATTAATATACTTTTATGTAAGTAAAATCCACATTTTTTTTATCTCATAGATACTAAACATTCAGCAATCATAATTTCATCTATCTCCATTAGGCTGATACTGTTTTCATCGTCACTTCTGGAGCTCCTCGCAGAGGACAGCTGTGCAGCCCTTGTTTGTGCCGTGTGTGTGTCCACAAACAGTTAAAATAGGGCTCGGTTTTCCCACTTGTGGTGCTCAACTGTCCTTTTATAAATCGCTTTCTCCTCAAAAGTTAAATGTAACGTTTTACCTAATTTCCCCTCACACGTGAATAATTCTGGACTCAGGGAACCCAGGCATCGAGGCGAGACACGATTTGTTCAGTGCACCTTTCTCTGTGATGGACTTTCTGGAGTTCTAGGTAAGATAAATGGTTGTTATTGTTAGTTCTAACTTGTAAAAAATTATGCTGAAATACCTGAATATGACGAAATCAAACTCTGCTATTTATTCAATACCTTGATTCAAAAGGAAAGTATTATTTTCACACTTTCCTATAATAATTAGCATTAATTATTAATTAATCAAACTTTATTTTGGAAAATTTTGTCCTTTGAAATGTGTACAGTCATAAGACTATTTTACAAAAACAATAGTTGCAATAATTTGACGTATGCTGCCTTACGGAAACGTGATTAGTAACATACCATTTAGTATTTCTTAACTCTTTGTATTGAGTTAATATTAGTGTTTCTTAACTCTATGAATAAGTTCATATCACCATATTTATGGACTCTTGGAAGCAATATTTTTTGAATGAATATATAACCCTCAACGTTTTAGAAACGTAACTAAAACACGTCCAGTACTTTTCTTTGTGCGATTGCCTTACTTCACTTACAATGTCCTCAAAGTTCATCCACGTTGCAGCATGTGTCAGAATTCCCTTCCTTTTTAAGGCTAAAGATTCCATCGTATGCATACACCATATTTTACTTATCTATTTGTTCATGGCCACTTGGGCTGCTTCCATGTTTTAGCTGTTACGAATACTACTACTATGAACATGGCTGTGCAAATATCTCCTTGAGACTGTTTTCAATTCTTTTGCGTGTATACCTAGCAATGGAATTGCTGGTCGCATGGCAATTCTATTTTTAATTTTTTGAGACACACAAACTTCAAACAAACTTTGGTCGCCCCTGCTTTTGCCACTATTTGCATGGAATGTCTTTTCCATCCTTTCACTTTCAAACTGTTTGTGTCTTTGGATCTAAAGTGAATCTCGTGTAGACAGCGTACAGCTGGATCGTTTGGTTTTTATCTGTTCTGCCCATCTCTGTCCTTCGATTGGAGAGTTTATTCAGTTGCATTTAAAGCAATTACTGACAAGAGGGACTTTCTCTTCTACACATCTTACAGCTTTTCTGTCCCTTGCATCCTGCATTACATCTTCTTTTGTGTTGAATTGTTTCCTGTAATGAAATGTTTAAATTCCTTTCTTTTCCTTTTGCATATATTTTACAGCTGTTTTCTTTGTAGTTACCATGGGAGTTAGATTTAACATCTTAAATTTATAACACTAATTTGAATATATAGCAAGTTAACTTCAATAACACGGAAAATTCTGTTCCTTTACAGCTCCATCCCCACTTCTTCCAGCTGATGATGTCAAAAATTACATCTTTCTACATTGTGTGCCCCAACATAATTTAATAATTCTCTTAAGTGCATTAGTCTCTTAAATCACATAGAAAAACAAATGTAGAGTTACAAACTGAATTTCCAATAAGATTGTCTTATAATTGTCTTTTTAAGTATATTAATCCCTTAGATTGTGAAGAAAACAGAAAGTGGAATTACAAGTTGTTCTTTCATTATTACTGGTTTTTATAATTGCACAGGCATTTACCTTAATTGAGATATTCACTTCTTCATACAGCTTCAGGTTGCTGTCTTGCGTCCTTCTACTCCACCCTGCAGGACTTCCTTGAGCCTTTCCTGCAGGATGGGTCTAGGGGTAATGATGTCCCTCCGCTTTTGTTTATCTGGGAAAGTCTTAATGTTGCCCTCACTTTTGAAGGACAGTTTTGCCAGATATAAGACTCCTGGCTGACAGTTTTTCATTTTAGGACTGTGACTATATCAGCTCACTGCCTTCTGGTCTCCACAGTTTCTGACCTGAGATCTGCTGCTAATCTTATTGAGGATCCCTTGTATGTGACCAGTTGCTCCTCTCTTGTTGTTTTCAAATTCTTTCTTTGACTTTGCCTTTCAGAAGTTTGATTGTAGTGTGTCCAGGTGTGGGTCTCTTTGAGTTCTTTTTACTTGAAGTTTGTTGAGCTTTCTGGATGTTTATATTTACGTCTTTCACCAAATGTTGGAAATTTTCAGCCATCATGTCTTCAAATAGTCTTTCTGTCCCTTTGTCCCTCTTTCTCCTTCGGGGACTCCCACAGTGTGTATGATGGTCTGCCTGATGCTCTTCCACAAGTCCTTTAGGTTTTATGCACTTTTCTTCAATCTTCTTTCTTTTTGTTCCTCAGACTTGATAATTTACATTGTCCTGTCTTCAAGCTCACTGATTCTTTCTTCTGTCTGCTCTAATTTGCCTTTGAATTCCTCTAGCAAGTGTTTTATTTCACTTGCTGTACTTTCTAGCCATAGAGATTTTTTGGTTTCTTTTGGATTTGCTGTGTCTTTATTGATATTTTGATTTTGATCACACATCATTTTCTTGATTTTCTCCATGTCTTCCTTCAGTTCTTTGAGCTTCTTTAGGACAGTTGTTTTAACATCTTTTTCTAGTCTATCTGCTATCAGGTCCTTTCAGGGGCAGTTTCTGTTAATTTATTTTTTCTTTTAAATGGGCTATATTTTCTTCTTCTGTGTGTGTGTGTCTTGTGAGTTTTGGTTGAAAGGAAGACATTTGAATCCAATAATGTGGTAACTCTGGAGCTTAGATTCTCCCCTTTCCCCAGGGTTTTCTGTTTTGTACTGTTGTTTTTATTTATTGTGTTTATTTTTTGGTTGTTATAGACTATCTCTGCAGCAGACAAGCCTCAGGTGTAAACTTAAGGTTTCCTCAGGTCTTTCTGTGACTTTCCCTGGGTGTCCATGGTCACTTTCTACTTTCCCCAGATATGCAGTTGTTTCTGAACATTCTAATCTTTAATGTCTGGTTCCCAAAAGGGAAAAAGAGAAAAATGAAGAGGTAGGGAAGGACACCAGCCCTTTAAATCTATGAATTCCCTTTGGCTGGTGGAAGAGGTGCTTGCAACAATGGGGTAAGGTACAACAACATTGGCCACCCACTTGTTTGTCTGCACCTCTGTGATAAGCAGTAGTAATCAGCAATCAGATACAAATCCCGAATATTTGGAGGGCATGTTCTTGCCCCACCGCCAGCTCCCACAAGCTGTGTGCAAGCTGCTCCAGAAACATATGCACACCTGCCTGCCACAGGGCTGGGGATGGGAGATGGGTAACTGCTATGGTGCTAAGAGCTGAAATTAAGCAAAATTAACCTAAATTACCATCCAAACCTTCCCCTGGAAGTTGGAGGCCTCCAATAAACCTCAGAATTCCAAAATAGTTACACCAGAGAGAGTCTACCAGTGGAACTGTTGTCTAGGTGGGGAGAAAGATTCCTGGTGCTTCCTACTCTGCTATCCTCCTATAATCCCATCCTGGGAATATTACTTCCAAGATTAGATGCAAAAAACCCCATTGTGGCTTATATCTTAAGTGCTCTGTCTTGGGTTTTTTGCTCTCTTGGTCTAGGGAAGCCTGCTACCATGTTGTGATGGAGCTCTTCAGTACCCACACGGAGAGGAGCTGAGGGACAGTGCCAGCTAACAGCCAGAGAGGAAGTGAGGCCCTCAGTCCAAGAAACCACAAGAAATTGAATCCTGCCCACAACATGTGATCTTCCCCAGTCAAGGCTTCAGATGAGAACCGCAGCCCAGGCTGACAGCGGGAGTGCAGCTTCATGAGAGTCCTTGAGCTAGCGTACCCCAGAGAAGTAGTGTCCAAATTCCTAATCCACAGCAGTGTGAGAGAGTAAACATTTGTTGACTGTAGCTGGTGAATTTTGGATAACTTATTATGCAGCTAGAAATAACTAATCTGTAGAACACAATATTCTGATTTGCCTTAAGTGTTGGCTTTAAATCTATTTCTTACTTTTCGGTGTTCACTGAATTTTTACCATGTGTCATTTCTTACTGTGCCTTGACATTTTCTACAAGCTACATAAAGAAATGCTCCCTTTGATTGGTTCAAACTTGCCTCTCTAAGTTTGCCTCTTAATTCTCAAGAATTAAGATTACTTTTCACACTTACCTACCAAGATTTTGCGCATATATGACACTTCCCCAGCTTCCTAAGATTTTGCCACTATGTTTGCTTAGCACTTAGCACATATCTGTACTATGAACGCTTATCACTCTGTCACACATTTTTGAGTTTATGAGTTTTTCTGCTTCACTAAGCTGTGAGATCATCAAGATAAAAACAAATTCTAGGGCCGGCCCCGTGGTTGAGTGGTTAAGTTCACACGCACTGCTTCAGCAGCCCAGGGTTTGGATCCTGGGCACAGACACGGCACCACTCATTAGACCAGGTTGAGATGACGTCCCACATGCCACAACTAGAAGGACCCACAACTAAAATATACAACTATGTACTTGGGGGATTTGGGGAGGAAAAAAGAAAAAAACAAATAAGAAGATTGGCAACAGTTGTTGGCTCAGGTGCCAATCTTTAAAAACAAAAAAATTTCTGATTTCTCTGTGTATCCCTAGTCCCTGCCTAGTGTAGCCACCTGCCATAGAGCAAAAACACAGTAAATGTTGTTGAATGGCTGGGTGTTCCATAGCATTGGGTATTCCAGCTAACATCAGGTATTGAATTCTCATTTTTGTGTTGGGTACTATTGAAAGCACTATCTATCTATTAACTCATTTAAGTTTCACAAAGATGTTATGAGTGGTATTGCTGTATTTCAATTTTACGTATGGAGAACTTGAGCCACAGATACAGGCTAAGTAATTCCTGAAAGATCATGTACTTGACCACCTCGCAATAACAGGCTATATCAATTTCAACCATATTCCTTCCACCTCACATGACTTTTATCACTTAACTATTAACCAAATTTTCCTTCTTTGAATCTCCTACTCTTCTACTTTATAATTTTGTGGTGGGAAAAGTAAAACATAACTGGCTATAGAATTAAAAGTACAGAAGTGTTTCATTATTTTATGCAAGTACAAGATAGTGCTCGCTGAATTACTTCTGTGCACTTGATGCCCTTTTAAAAGGTGTACAGCATCTCGATGACTTTGACTGTAAAACTCGACACTTGACTGAGTCCTGGACCTCAAGTCCTTTCCAAGCTTCACTCATATACTCAAACATCATCACAGCTTGTCTGTGGAGACTTCAGAGCCTAAAACTAGGATAGATCCAGGAAAATTGGGACAGCCGGTCACCCTACACTTATTTGAGAGGTACATATCATCTCTCCATGAATGTTAAAAGACAAATTATGTGTAGGCTCTGCCTTTAAAGAATTTAAAATATAACATCAATCATTTCAAATGTTCCATTTGTATAATTTTCCCCTTGGCTTGACAACTTAAATTTGAATTTTATTTACCACTTTTATACTTTCTTAATCACATTACAAGGTGTTTGATTAGTTTATTCCCAGAAACGTATATAGCTGGCTTTGTACCTCATGTTAAAAATGACTTGTGTAAAGATTAATTCCTTCTGAGTACTCATGCTCCCCGGTGCTCCAGGTTGTCCTTCAGGAGAGATTCCACTCATATTGTGAAATGTTCTCTCACTTCTCCCTTTGTTTGAAGTGGGATGAAAGCCAATTTATTTAAGAAACAAGCCTACTCTTTCCACAGCCATTATTTAATTCTACTCTGAAATAAATAGAAACCTCTCATCTGGTCAATTTGGACATATGAAATTTTATTATTTGAGATATTTATTTCTCTCTTCTGGAGTGAACTTGAGGCCCTATTTATGGTTTCAGAATACAAAAACCTCTTTGTCATCAAAAGAGTATGTATTGGATTTACTAAAATATGGTACATTTATAACAGGAGAAGTCTGTGCCTGTAGGAAGATGTTTAAGCTTTCCTGTTAAGTTGCGGCAAGGGAGCCTTTATAGCAGTTTATATTTTATAAATCTTTCTTATTTTTTTCCCTTTACTCTTAAGAATCTGAGATGATCTTGATAAGAGCTCCAGTAGGGGAGGAGACCTTGAAAACTTTTACATCTCAAAGGCACAGAGAAAGTAAATTCCTCCAAAAGGACTTTGGTTTCTTAAGGCGGGAATAATTATAAGCCTTTCGAGATGAATTGGGGAAGTTTTGGAATTGAAGAAGAGGGACGGGTGGAATCTGAATTACCTCTAGAGTTGCATTTTCAGTTTGCAAATATTTATAAGATGCAACTTAAATGACATCATAGGTTGATCCACCCATCCAGCTGCATTATCCTCAGTTTGCCTCTTTTCCTCTGGTATACAGTTTTATTTTAACTTAGGGGAGAAGGCTTAAGAAATTCCTATCTAAATATCTAAATATCAGCTTCTTGCAGGCTCTAAGTATCAGCTTCCAATTTCTGACCTACCTTTGACCACAGAGCTACTAAAAAAAATCCTTTTAAATGTTTCACCAGTTTTCAGTGGGGACAAACAGTAAATATTTCTGGCATTATTAAACAACTCCATGGACCCAAAAAGCATCCTCAATGGTACTACCCTCCCGAGATCCAGAGTCACTCTCAAAGAGAGCCAAAAGAAAGAAACAACAGCCTGCACGTCCCAGGCAGGCAGAAAACCACGCAAGCCCTTGGGACACAAAACGAGACAAGCAAGAAGGCAATATCTACCCGAGAGAAAAGGGGTTGATAGCCAGTGGGGCCGGATTTGGAAAGGAAGGGACAACACAAACTTTTATTTTTCTCTTTTGACTGGGCATACAGAATGGCCATTGAGTGTGGGTACAAGGGTGGTTGTCCAGGGGACACGACTCCCTGGGAGGAGATTCTAGGATACATCACAAAGGGCAGTGCCCAGGAAGGCCTGAAGCTGGCGGAGCTCATGATGGAGCCAGCAAAGCGAGCCCGGCCACCTGCCCCAGGTGTTCCCACTGAACTCATCTTCCACCTTCACGTGTGCCGAGTGACCCGGACACTCTCAGATATTAGGCTGGAGTGTTCCCTGCGGATCCTGCAGGAAAAAAGGAAGCTGAAACCGGCAGTTGGGGCTGATTTTAAGAAGAGGATTTTACACTGAATTTTTGTTTTAAGTCTCACTTTATTCTTTTTGTTGGGGAGTCGCTAAGTCTAGCTGCTACTTTTTTTCCCATTTTTCTTCTTAAATGTCAGACAACTGTACTTCTAATGTCTAATTTTTGTTTACAATATCTGCAAATGTCTGACGGCAAATATGAAGGGGTCTGAGTGGTTTTGACTTTTGTTCTAATTTCTATCCTTCCGTCTTATTCAGGGGGTCTCAATGGCTAGCCATCATACCAATATAAGGACTCTTTAAAATGTTTTTTTCCAATTTAGGAGTTTTTCCAATTCAAAAGATCCGTTGTCTGCCCATTCTTGAGTAGGATCTTAATAGCAATGCAAACTGGTAAGCCTTTTCATGGCCTGACCATGGACACAAGAGGCGTTCCATGGAAGAGTGCAAAAAAATGCAGTCCTTACAAGATCCAGAGAGTTCACCCTCCGAGTTAGTCTAAGAATTTCAGGGGCCCTGTTTTTAAGCAGCTGTTCCAAAACACATGCATTTCCCCACTTTTGAACAGAGTAGGAAGAGTTCCAATAGTACATATTTTTTTTAAAAAAATTTCCCTAAGGTCAGATCCACAGCCTACCCAGCGGCCCCCCAGATGCACGGGCATCCTCCGACTGGCAGAGAAACCGTCTCTGGGAGGAAAGGATCAACAAAGCCACAAGCACGCCACCAAATTTGCCAGAGCTGCCAAAAACCTGTTCCACAAATATTTTCTCCCACTAATCTACACTTAAGAAAGAGGAAAAAAGACTCTTACCACCCTCACTTGAATAGACCCCACAGCGGGCAGAGATTGGAGACCAACTGGGCAAGAACCCTCACCATCTGCCGGCACCTGTCAGATGTCCCGGGATCTCTCAGCGGCAGCAGCCTCGGAGGGAACAGAGACCAGCTGGGGAGGTTTATCCTGCTTGTTACGCCAAGTGTGGAGCAGCAGAAATTTTCCTCTACCCTTTAGTTTCTTCTGGCTGGTTTCAGAATTAAATTGACATGAGACAGATTAACAGAAGAAAGTCAATTTCAATTTTGTATGTATGGGAATCCCACATACAAGAGGATCAAAGAAAGAAAGGTGAAGTGAGGTCTACAAGCCGTCTTGAGTCAAGGAACAGGATAGAGGCCTGGGGCCTCAGAGGTGAGGAGGGAGATTCATGGGACAATAGAAAGAGTGGGTGTTCAGTAACCAGAAGTTTGCCCTGCCGGACAGATAGGTCATTAGACGTTATTTCTGCTAATAACTCTTATTATGAGCAAGGCCCCCGGTTTAAATTCTTTAAGGGAGAGGTAAAAGTTTCTCTTGAGCCACAGGTCTCCATTGCCTTCAGCTCAAAATGATCCATGCGGCAGGGTGGCACGTCGTGGGAGGCCTGTTCTGAGCCCCTCACCACTTACAGCAGTAAGCTACAAGACGTTCTCTCCATTATTCTCACACGCATTGGGAAAGACAACTGCTTTTCTCCATTTTTTAATTTCTCACTCTGTAAGATGAATGATCATAGTTTGAAAGAGACGCGAGTCCCTTCACTGCGCGCTGGGATCACATTTCAACTCCTCAACTCTCGCTTCTTCCTCCTGCTCCTGGCATTGGTTCAGCCACATCTGACTACTCCCCTCTATTCTAACTTGCGGGGGGGGTGGTGTTGGCTCCTGTGTGGTTCCCAGCTCTTTTCTTCTTGGACAGCACAAACGATACTATAACAGTTAAACTGATGGTTTTAAAGGTAAAACATCCTGCAGCGCCATGGGTAATAGGGGCTTTCCCTGTGTTAGTTCATATTTTTTACAAAGCTCCATGGTTGACATCCATGCTGACATTGTTTCACTAAAATGTTATAAACGGCTTATACCTGTTTATTGAGAATAGCTATAGGATACTTAATAATTGTCTTCCTTTGCCTTGAAGGTATTTGTGTATATCTGTTATTCTTTTTTTTTTCTTACCTGAAACTTCAAAGAAGCTTTTGCCTAAGGAGGATAGTAATTAAAGCTGAAAGCAAACAGAGAAACTCTATGCTCTGAGAAATCAAACAGGAACAATGCCAAGTAACTCTAGAAAACTCACAGGTAGGGACTGTGCTGTTGAAACTCCCGCACAGAACAGTGTTCCCGAGACTGGGGATGGTTTGCTGTTTTCCGACCCTCTAGTGTTTGTCCTATCCCTTCACATTAGCCCAAAAGCCCCCAGGACCATCGTGGTTTTGTTCTAACTTTCAGTCTGGAGCACGAGAGCCCCCCTTCACAGCAGGGACGTCGAAATGCTGAGAATCAGTGTCTCCTGGTTAAAATATGGATGAGATCGGGGAGCCTAGAGACGTCTTCAGAGATTCTGAGTAAGCCAGTCCACCAGAGATCACAGGAAGACGTAAAGAAGCCCCTCAACTGGCTGGGATGGTCAGTCACAGGACTCTAGGGCCGCGTCATGCTGCCTTGTCATTGTCATGTCAGGAACAGCACATTCATGTTTGTTATGTGTAAACTGACATAATCTGACTTGGTTTAATCTTAGCCTTTCCACTAGTAACGACCTTAACTTCCTGGGCATTCGTAATAAGCTCCATCATTCTACTTTAAGTAGATACAGTTTTTAAAATGTGGTAGCATCTATCTTGCTCATCTTGGACATATTAACATATTTTCACTTACACTTGAAAGGAAATAGTTTTTCCCATAACATTTTCTACTTTTTATTCTGATGTCTTTCAGTGTTGAAAGTGTTTTCTTTTTAAATATATAAAAGAGAGCATGCCCTGCTCACTTATTCTCAAATTTCTGCCTGAGGATTCTGGAATATTTATCTAAAGCTACCTCTACTCTTTAAAATAATACACAGCAATGATAGAAGTTTAAAAATAAATTTATAAACACATTGTTCTATTTACAGTAGAGGCTAGGCTGCTATGACAGTCAAGCACAACTACAGAAAGTTCTTAGAGTAGGAGTTAGTTTCTATTTCACGTAACAGTTTGGGCATAAGAAGCGCGGGCTGGTTTGCTGACTCCCTGAGGTCGGAGCCCAGGCTCTTCCATCTTGTTCCCATCTGCAAGCTCCAGGACGGTGTGTTCCCACGTCCACATGCCAGCGTAGTGGGAGCAGGGAGAAAGGGGTGTCCACTTCCTGTTCACAGCACATCACTTTTGTTCACAGCCCCTTGCCTGACCGCGGTTACGTCAGCACACCTAGCAGCAAGGGAGACTGAAAAGTTCAGCCTTCTGTCAGGCAGGCGCGTCCTCAGCTAGAGATTCTGCTGCTAAGGAAAAAGAGGAGAATGGCACTACTGGGCAAGCAGTGGTCTTTACCATCAATCAAGAATAAGATCCCTGAACCGTGTGGGAGGAAAATTAACCCTTTTCTTCATGGGCACATATCAAAAAAGAGAAACATTTGCTTTCAATGTGATGTTAATATAACAAGTGCATATATTTGCTTTTACTCAAATGAGAAAGTACTATCCTATTATGTGTACAAGCATTTGTCTAGGTGTTAAAAGGCTCACAAAGATATATAAGATACAGTTACAGCTCTCAAGGAGTTTATAATGATGGCTAATGTGGGTTGTAAGGCAGAAAACAAATATGAATATTTACATAATTAAGTCAGAAGGCTGAATAAAGCCAGGGCTACTAGACACGTGCAGCAATGCTGGAGGATTCAGAGAACTCAGTTTGCATTTAGTTAGAAGATTCAAGAAAGGATAAAACAACCCTTGAAGAGTGGCTCGTAGACCTTAAAGGGGAGATGAAGGAGTGTGTAGAAAGCATGTACCTACACACAAAGACGAGAAAGCTTTAAGATCGACCAGGAACATGAGTAACTCAATCTGAGAAGTAGTGGAAAAGATGAGGCCAAATTGCCAGTTACCGGGCATATTGCGGATAACTAAACATGAGAGCTTTAGAAGCAGTTCTGAAGGCAATTAGGGGCTAGTGAAAGTTTCTTAAAATAAAGGCTAGGTTGTGAGCCACCCAATAGAAAACTCCACCTTATTGGTCTCCTAGATGATGACTCACGTGCCGCGCCTGTGAGAGGAAGCATTTGTGAGCCAGGGTTGGGTGACAGGACACGCGGCTCGGGAAAATTCATCTCCACGTGCTGTGTCTGATGAACTGGAAGGAGACTATCATAACTGATAATGATTATGATAAAAGATTATGGTTAACACAACGTGCTGCTCTTAACATTTAGTGAGAACTCCACTTCGTGCCCAGTTGTGTTGAGCATTTACGAGCCCATCTCAACGAATACTCACATCAATCCTGTTACGTAAAATACAACTTTAATCCCTTTTTATAGAAGAGGAAACTGAAATTCAGAGTGATATAATTTATTAAAA
This sequence comes from Equus quagga, assembly GCF_021613505.1. Classification (NCBI taxonomy): domain Eukaryota; kingdom Metazoa; phylum Chordata; class Mammalia; order Perissodactyla; family Equidae; genus Equus; species Equus quagga. Next base: position 311,370 of record NC_060269.1, on the reverse strand, counting down.
GTATCCAAACCCAGGCCACTGGCCTCTGGTCCCCAGCACTTAATCACTAAAACTGCGCATCTTCTCTCAGGCTAACTGTCTGCTCAGACACGGGATCCAGTAGCAGAGAGTCAGTTTTCTCAGCAGAGCAAAGGACGAAGTCACAGGTGAAGGATGGGGGCCTGAATGTGGAATTAAATCAGCAGAGAGAGGGGGTTTTAAAGAGGCTTGACTTGGTTCTATGAGGTTTCAACAAGAGCAAATTAAAATACTGTTGTACATTTGGCCCAAATGATGTAAAGGGTGTTCAGTCTTAATGTGCATGCACCAGTTTAAACTCAACACCAGTGCTTTCTAAAGCAGAAACAGAAGTGCCCTTCGAACACCAGAGCAACTGATGTCAGAAAAGAGGCTACACACATTTTGTAAACATAACAGTATCTAAAATAAACTCTTTTTTTCAGCAGGAAAAAAAGCTCTTTGGAAATGTACTGAAAGCGGCATACAGATTTGCACTTTGACTTTTCAAACAGCTTGTCCTTGCATGCATGATACACATTGTGTGCACACAAGTGACCATGAGTCCACTGGACAATGAGACTCTTTGAGCTCTTACACAGTGGAGCCTCTTTCTCTGTGCAGCAGGCCTCATACCATTAGTTGAGAGTCTGGTGGCATCACACCTTCTTACCTCACAGTGAAGATGTTGATGCATGTGTTAATAAGAGGCATGGGTCTCACTGCAGGAGTGCAATCAATAAAAATTGGAATGTGTGAAACTACAGGATAAATGGTGCAGTCACTTCCACAAACGAATTGCAGAGGAAAAATAAGATATAGAAAGAATCTGCTGATTAAATAGGATCAAGGAAACCTGTCAACCAAATGTGGTGTGTGAACCTTGTTTCCAAACTCATTCCAAAAACCCAACATCACACACACACACACACACACACACACACACACACACACAGGGAAATTTGATGCACCATCAGATGTTTGTGATGTTAAGGAAATTCTGTTAATATTTTAGATACGATATAGTATTTGGTTGAGCTTTTTAAAAAAAGATTCCTTATCCTTTAAAGATTCATTGTAAATATTTAAGGATGAGTTGTGATGTGATGGATTTGATTCAAAATAATCTATACAGAGCAGTAAATTTGGGATATAATTAAAACAAGATTGGCCACGAGTGAACGATTTATGTAGCTGGGTAATGGTATGTAAAAATTCATTGCAGTATTCTCTCCACTCCTTTTGTTTGAAATTTATCAGAATAAAGCATTTAAATACACACACCCATACACAAGATGTGTGGGAACAAGTATTTTAAGCTATGTGGGAGTTGAAACTCCCATTTAGCATTCAAGTTCATGGTTAGAGTTCATCTACAGAGATCAAGTAACTCTTTAAATATGTAGTGTTACATGTCAGGATAGAGGTTACATTTTGGAAAGAGGGGTGAGACAGTGATGGGGATGGACATGACGGTCCTCCTGGGGAATATGGGTATTTGCTTTGTGATGACTCACTGAACTCAGTGTGCATACTTTGGGCACTTCTTTGAATGTGTTTTACTTCAATTGAGAAATTATTTTAAGAGCATGGGCCTCATAAATTTAACTCAGTTTTTACAATGATGGAGATTATTAGGTATCGTGAAAACAATGAATCTGGAACATTAAAAAATATTTTTTAAATACTATTCGTCTAAGTACTTTACAGGTAGTAAAATTTACAATTTTATGAAGCAGCATTAATTTCTATATTTTACAATGCGAAACTGAGGCATGTCAAGGTGGAATATCTTGTCTGTGGCCACAAAACTAACAAGTGTTGGACATAGAATAAAAACCTCAGGCAATCAAGGTCAAGACCCTGCATGTTTACACAACTTTCACTGCCACTCAGGGAAGAAGAAAGGAAGCAAAGGCGGGAGGAAGGACATCTACGATACAGAAAGTGTATCAATGACTCAAAAACAGATAAAAACCTATTTATCTAAAGCTGAGGGATTCATCACCACTAGACCTGCCTTACAAGAAATAATGTAGGGAATTCTTCCTGAATCAAAAGGGCAAAGGTTTAGGAATCTCTGAACAAGGAGACAAATAGACAGACAAAAATCAGAAAATTGCTGCTCTCTATCAGAATAGGTTATCAAACACTATTATAAAGTAAAAGATAGAGGGAAAGACAGCATCAAAAAGAACTATAACCACTTCAATTTGGTCACAGACTCACAATACAAAATGAATAATTTGTAACAACAAAAACACAGATGGGAAAGAGGAAAGAGATGGAACCTGCATAAGCTAATGGAGATAAGAGGCTATAGAACGTGGGCTATCTCATCTATGAGTTCTTTTATACAAACCTCATTGTAACCACAAAACAAAAAATCAGAGCAGAGTCAAAAATTATAAATAAAGAGAAAACTGAGAAAAAGATAACAGAAAACTGCCAAAATGAAATGGCAGACAGAAATATAAAGGAAAAGAAATGACAGAAACATAGGACAACTAGGAAATAGAAGATAAAATGGCAGTATGAAGCCCTCATATATCAATAATCACTCTAAATGTAAATGGATTGAATTCACTAATCAAAAGACACAGAATGGCTGGATGGACTAAAAAACAAGATCCAACCCCATGCTGCCTCCAGGAAACAAATCTCAGACCTAAAGACAAACATAGGCTCAGAGTGAAGGGTTGGAAGATGATACTCTAGGCAAATGGTAAACAAAAGAAAGGTATGGCCATACTCTTACCAGACAAAGAAGACTACAAGATAAAAAATACAATGCAAGACAAAGATGGACATTATATAATGAGAAAAAGGGCATTCCATCAAGAAGACAGAACATATATTAATATATGTGCACCTAACACAGGAGCACCAAAGTGTATAAAGCAACTATTAACAGACCTAAAGGGAGAAATTGACAGCAACACAGTAAAAGTAGGAGACCTTAACACCCCACATATGTCTATGGATAGATCATCCGTAGAGAAAATCAACAAGGAAACAGGGGCCTTAAATTAAACACTAGACCAGATGGACTTAGTAGACGTGTATAGAGCATTCCATACAAAACAGTAGATACACATTCTTCTCAAGTGCACATGGAACAGTCTCAAAGACAGACCATATCTTGGGAAACAAGGTAAGCATAAATACATTTAAGAAGATTGAAATCATATCAAGCATCTTTTCTGACTGCAATGCTATGAAATAAGAAATCAACTACAAAAAATTCAGGGAAAGTCACAAATATGTGGAGACTATGCAACATGCTACTGAACAACTGTTGGATCAATAAAGAAATCAAAGGAGAAATTTAAAAAATACCTAGAGACAAATGAAAATGAAAACACAACATACCAAAACTTATGGGATGTAGCAAAAGCAGTACCAAGACGGACGTTTACAGAAATACAGGCCTACCTTAAGAAACAAGAAAATCTCAAATAAACAAGCTTACCCTATACCTGAACGAACTAGAAAAAGAAGAACAAACAAAGCCTAAAGTCAGCAGAAGGAAGGAAATAATAAAAATCAGAGCAGAAATACATGAAATAGAGACTAAGAAACAATAGAAAGGATCAATGAAACTAAGAGCTGATTCTTTGAGAAGACAAACAAAATTGATAAACTCTTAGCCAGACTCACTAAGAAAAAAGAGAGAAGACTCAAATAAATAAAATTAGAAATGAAGAGGAGAAATTACAATGGACACCAAAGAAATACAAAGGATTATAAGAGACTACTATGAAAAGCTATACACTAACCAACTGGATAGCCTAGAAGAAACGAATAAATTCTTAGAATCATATAACCTCCAAAAACTGAATCAAGAAGAAATAGAGACTCTGAATAGACCAATCACAAGTAAAGACATTGAAACAGTAATCAAAACCTCCCAAAAAACCGAAGTCCAGGACCAGAGGGCTCCTCTGGTGAATTCCACCAAACATTCAAAGAAGACTTAACACCTATTCTTCTCAGACTCTTCCAAAAAACTGAAGAGAAGGGGAAGCTTTCTAACTCATTCTACAAAACCAACATTATCTTGATATCAAAACCAGACAGGAACAACATAAAAAAAGAAAATTACAGGCCAATATAACTGATGAACGTCAATGCAAAACTCCTCAACAAAATCTTAGGAAATTGAATACAACAACACGTGAAAAGGATCATACACCATGATCAAGTGGGATTTATTCCAGGAATGCAGGGATGGTTCAACATCCACCAGTCTATCAATGTGGTAACCATGTTAACAAAATAAAGAATAAAGATCACAAAATATTCTCAATAGATGCAGAGAACACATTTGACAAGATCCAAAATCCATTTATGATAAAAACTCTAGACAAAATGTGTATCGAAGGAATGTACCTCAACATAATAAAGGCTATATATGACATCATACTCAATGAAGAAAAACTGAAAAGACAAGGATGTACACTGTTGCCACTCTTATTCAGAGTGGCCAAAGAAGGAAGAGGTGAAACTTACTATTTGTGGAAGACTTGATTATATATATAGAAAACTCTAAAGAAGCCACAAAAAAACTATTAGAAATAATCAGTAAATACAGTAAAGTTGCAGGATACAAAATCAACATAAAAAATCAGTTGCATTTCTACACTCTATTAAAGATCTAGCAGAAAGAGAAGTCAAGAATACAATCCCATTCAAAATTGCAAAGAAGAATAAAATACCTAGGAATAAATTTAAGCAAGAAGGTGAAAGACCTATACACTGTAAACTGTAAGACATTATTAAAAGAAATCGAAGAAGATATAAAGAAATGGAAAGATATTCCATCCTGATGGACTGGAGGAATAAACATAGATAAAACGTCCATATTACCTAAAGCAATTTATCAGAATCGAGATGACGTTCTTCATGGATATAGAATAAAGAATCCGAAAATTTATATGGAACAACAAAAGACCCTGAGTAGCCAAAAGAATTCTTTTTTTAAGAAAAAACTTTTTGAGGAAGCTTGGTCCTGAGCTAACACCTATTGCCAATCTTCCTCTTTTTTTTTTTCTCCCCAAAGCCCCAGTATGTAGTTGTACATCCTAGTTGTAGGTCATTCTAATTCTTCTATTTGGGATGCTGCCACAGCATGGCTTGATAAGTGGTGTTAGGCACACAACCAGGCTCTGAAGCAGGGAATCCAGGGCTGCTGAAGTGGGGCATGCAAACCTAACCACTCAGACACAGGGCAAGCCCCTACCAAAATAATTCTAAGTAAAAAAAAAAAAAAAAAAAAAAATTGGAGGTATCACACTCCCTGAATTCAAATTATACTGCAAACCTACAGTAATAAAACAGCATGGTACTGGCACAAAAACAGATACACAGATCAATGGATCAGAACTGAGAGCCCAAAAATAAATCCACACATCTATGGTCAGCTGATCTTTGACAAAAAGAGCCAAGAACACACAATGGAGACAGGAATGTCCCTTCAATAAATGGTGTTGGGAAAACTGGACAGCCACATGCAAAAGAATGAATGTAGACCATTATTCTACACTATACACAAAAATTAACTCAAAATGGATTAAAGCCTTGAATGTAAGACCTGAAACCATAAAACTCTTAGAAGAAAATATAGGCAGTACACTTTTTGATGTCGGTCTTAGCAGCATCTTTTCAAATACCATTTCTACTTAGGCAAGGGAAACAAAAGAAAAAATAAACAAAAGGGACTATATCAGATTAAAACCTTCTGCAAAGCAAAGGAAACCATCAATAAAAGGAAAAGACAGCCCACCAACTGGGAGAAAATATTTGGAAATCTTGTATATCTGACAAGGGGTTAATTTCTAAAATATATAAAGAACCCTTACAACTCAACAACAAAAAAATGAACAACCTGATCAAAAAATGGGCAGAGGATCTGACCAGATATTTTTCCTAAGAAGATATACAGATGGCCAAGAGACACATGAAAAGATGCTCCACATCACTATCAGAGAAATGCAAATCAAAACTACAATGAGGGGGCTGGCTCCGTGGCCCAGTGGTTAAGTTCGAGTGCTCTGCTGCGGCGGCCCAGGATTCGGATCCTGGGCACGGACATGGCACCACTTGTCAGGCCACGTTGAGGCGGCATCCCACATCCCACATCCCACAACTAGAAGGACCTGCAACTAAGATATACAACTGTGTCCCAGTGGGGGCAGGCTGGGGGGTTGGGGGGGGTGGGGAGTGGGGGTGGGGGCGGTTTGGGGAGATAAAGCAGAAAAAAAAAAATATTGGCAACAGTTGTTAGCCCAGGTGCCAATCCTTAAGAAATAAAAACATTTAAAAGATCGGCAACAGTCGTTAGCCCAGGTGCCAATCTTTTAAAAAAAAAAAAGAACTACAATGAGATATCCTCTCACATTGATCAGAATGGCTAGAAATAACAAGACAAGAAACAGTAAATGTTGGAGAGGTTGTAGAGAAAAGGGAACCCTCATTCAGTGCTGGTGGGAATGTAAACTGGTGCAGCCACTATGGAAAACAGTATGGAGATTTCTCAAAAAATGAAAATAGAAATACCATATGATCCAGCTCTTCTACTACTGAGTATTTCTCCAAAGAATATGAACACAACAATTTAAAGAGATTTATGCACACCTATGTTAATCGCAGCATTATTCATAATAGCCATGATGTGGACGCCACCAAATGCCCATCAACAGATGAATGGATAAAGAATCTGTGCTAGAGATATACAGTGGAATACTACTCAGCCATAAAAAAGACAAAATCATGCCATTTGCAACAACATGGATGGACCTTGTGGGTATAATGTTAAGTGAAGTAAGTCAGACAGAGAAAGATAAATACCACATGATTTCACTCACATGTGGAAGATAAACAAACACCTAGACAAGAACAGATAGCAGTTACCAGAGGGAAAAGGGGTGGATGGAGGGTGAAAGGGGTGAAGGGTACATGTGTATGGTGACAGATGAAATCTAGACTATTGATGGTGAACACAGTGCAATCTATACAGAAACTGAAATATGATAATGTACACCTGAAATTTACAACATGTTAAAAGCCAATATGACCTGAAAAAATAAAATACATATGTATACTTTTAGCTATGTGAGAAAAAATTTGATTAGTATCTCTTTATTATATGCATTTTCCTTGTGCAATTTTTGCACTTAATAATTTCATGCACATTTATATGTGTATGAAATCGTTACTACAATATTCTACTCTCTGTTTAATCTCATTATATCCAATGGGCAAACAAATTATATTACAAAAAAATGGACAAAGATGGAACATTATATCATGTTTCCAAGGCTTAAAATCTTGGAAATGTAAAATTCCCACCTTTACCAATGTGTGTATGATTGACCTGCCATGTATATTTGCCAACATCAGCCTCCTGCCCTGGAAAATGCTCATATATAGACTACAGAGTTATCAAAAAGCACCCTGCAGTTCAAGCAGATACCTGTATAATGTAAACTGAATAGTCACCAAGACGGTAAGTGTATAGGACATAAAATCCTCCCTCACTGAAACATAAGGTGTCCATAAACTGCTAACCGTTGTCTTTCTGGGTACCATGTAGATTCATATTATATATGTCAGATACGTGACACTTGTTTGACTCAATAAGTCTAACTACAGATAGGTACTAAATTTTTGACAATTCATATTTTAAACCATCTGAAATGGAGTATTTGATAACGGAAATTTGGGACTGAACTGTTACGTACGTGAATTTTCCACAGGGAAAATGTTGTACTACATCATACACATCTTTCTCCAAATGAGGTGTGCAACTCAGTTATCTTCTACCATTTATAAACTGCTATTACCTCTTTCTACCTTTTTTCAAAAGCTATTCCTCTTTCTGAAAATCTTTAAACCATTGTTCTTTGCTTGTGGTGAGGTTAATTTAAGTCTGTCGATCAACCATGAAGTGAGCTGGAACCAACTGATGGAGACACACGGGAAAGTCGGCTGGCGCGCCTCCCTGAGGAATTGTGGAGTAGTTTTTACGTGTGTAGGCGTAACTGGGAGCAATGGGAGCCAAAATGAGTACGCAAATCACAGCTCAAGTCAAAATCCCACCTACACTTCTGGAGGAAAAAGATCCATATTTTTCAGATACATATTAAATAAATAGAAATGGTGCTCGAGATAAGACACCACACCTCACAAGGTGATCCTGGAGATGAAATCTGATAATCCACTCAGGGGACTTGGCATAGCGGCCAACACAGAAAGTGCTCAAAAAATGTTATATAAAGAATCTGCTTTAAGGTGTGGTTCTCGTGTTTGAGAGAAAGAGAAAAAGAAGAAAATAAATTGATCATAAAGAGGTGCTATTTTTTGAAGGATTTTGTGGGTCCCCCCTTTTCAAATGACCTTCTAGACGAGGTCCAAAGTTTGAGTCAGCCTTTTCTGATATAAGCATTTACTTACTTAGACACAACAATGTAGCTTGTGAAATAAGTGATTACGATGAGTCCTTAAATTTTATTGTATTTCTATCATAGCTGGTAAGGCAGCAGAGAATGACAGGTTTCACATCTGTGGCCACTGTAGGGCACTCATGCTGAGGAGGTGGTGACACGGCCTGCTGCTGCCAGGACTTCCAGCTGGAGATTCCCGTGGAAAGGATTTGAGACGCAGGAGACGGTGTCTGCTGAGAATAGGCCGTTTACTGTGAGGCAAACCATGACTGCAGTTACCACCTGAGGTCTGAGTACCAGAAAGAGTCGCGGAAAATCTGACCAGGTCCCAGAGCAAAAGATGGGTCGTGAATTGCCAAAGTGGAGACAAGTGGAATATTACATAAGAGCCTCAGAAAGGAAGGGCCACAAGGAAGGATCAGGTTTGGGAGCATCTGGCCATGATGATTCCTAAAATCCTAACATTTTGATGAATTCAAAGAGGTCCACGAAAGCAGATCAATTTCTTAATAATGACAATAATATTAACACTATTCACAGTCATCTTTTGTTCATTGGGTGCCAGACATTATGCTGAGCTCTTTACACATGTTTACTCATTTAAACCTAACAATCATCCTATATGGTAACTGATACTATTATTACAACCATTTTTCAGATGATGAAACTGAGGTCAGAGAAGTTCAATGACTTATTCAAGGTCACACATCGTAAATGGCAGAACCAGGGCTCCAACACAGCCAGTCAGGCTTGAAAGTCCTTGTGGCTAGAAGGTATCTGTCTGACAAGCTATTTTAAGGGCTGGAAAGATTTTTAAGTTTCTACAAGTTTTCTGAAGGCCTAAGTAATGTATTTGAGACCTGGTGAGAAAAAAGAGGTTGATTTTAAAATATGAAAAACAAAAAAAATGGAAAATAATGTTTCATTTTCTGTCTACAAAATATAACAGTGCCTAGCACTTAAAAAAGTTTTTAAACTTGCGTTTTATATAGTGTGATGCGAACTGGGGAAGCCACAATGTACCAGCCCCTGCAGCATCGTTGCACTGGAGCCTCCTCTGAGCACCACACAGTTCACTACAATCAGGTTCTTCTTGTCACTGTCTCAGTCCCACATCACCTTCTTCCTCAGCAGTCCCTCTACTTCCTGACCACGGCCCGTTCATAACATGACTGTGCTACGAGGCCTACCTCCCTAAGCTCTTGCAGTTTCCATTTTCCATCCTAGTAATTAACTCATCGTTGCCACCTCACCCTCCTCTCGATTTCTGGGTTTGCTGTGAAGCCTAGAGTTAATCTTGACATCATCTTTCAAGTATTTTCCTTTTCCTCCATGGGGGGAGAAAAGAGCTGCCGTTCACCTGTGAGATAAGCTTCCATCTGGGCCTAGTGTCGGTCTGCTCCCGCCTCGAGGCCAATGCAGACACAGTCTCCAGCATCCTTCATTTGCCAACTCTTTGTGACCCATAAGAAATTTCAGGCTTTCCAAGTCTCAACCATATTTCAGGGCTCCCTGACCACCGCTGCGTCCACGGTGTGTGCTGACTGGGAGGGGTTCTTTGAGAGGTAGTTGGGTGTTTACAAAACCCAGGTGAACAAAAAAATACATAAATTATCATCTCAGTTTTCTGTTGCTTCATTACAAATTTCCCCGGAACTTAGTAGGTTAAAACAGCAATGCTATCTTCTCGCCGTTTCCGTGAGTCGAGAATCCAGGTCTGGCTCAGGCAGGTCCTCGGGCCTGGGCCTCTGCTAAGGCTGCAGTCGCCTCAGGACTTTCTGGGAAGTATCTGCTCACAAACCCCCGCCCCTGGTTGTTGCAGGATTCCATTCCTCCTGAGCTATGACTAAGGCACAATTCCTCACAAACTGTTGGCCAGGGGCCTCCTTGTTTCCTGCCAAGTGGGCCTTTCCACACAGCGGCCCACAATATGGCAGCTCGCTTCACCAGAGTAAGCCAGCAAGAGGGCAGGAGAGAAGGCCAGCTGGAGAAAGAGAGAAATGGAGGTCCATCTTTTGTAACCTAATGGTGGACGTGACTCTCTGTCACTCCATAACCATGTTCCGTTTATTAGAAGCAAGTTACTAGGTCCTGCCACAGGTGAGGGAAGGGGACCCACAAGGGCACGAATATTAGGAGGTGGGGATGGTTAAGAGCTGCCAGCCACACTGTTTCATTTTTTATGTAGCTGAATTGGCCACTTTTAATCCTCCAACTGCTATTTATTGGGGAAATTCTTTTGATGACCAACCCAACTTAAACCTTCGCCAAGTCTGATGATTGCAACAGTCCCTTTAGGCAGGGTCAGGCTCCTCTGGCCCGCTCTTTCCTGTTCACGTCCTTCTGATGTTTTCCAAGTGGGAGGCAGGGGTGATGTATGGTTAAGGACACGGGTGACCTGTGTGGGTAAGCTCAGGGCAGCTTGCAAAGGTCAAGGTTCTCCAGCGTCTAGCCTCCTTTTGGGGTGATGTCTCATATCCATCTGGAGGTTGTTGCCCTTCCACCTGAATATTATAGGTGATGTAACTGGTCAGCTTGACTCTTTCGAATCTGTCGACGAAACTAATCCATAACCAATCTGTAAATGAAAATTTGGGTGAGTTTATTCTGAGTTGAAATCTGAGGACCATGGCCCAGGGCTTTCTTCCCAAAGGAAGAAAGGGCACCAAAGAAGTGGGGTGCACAGAGTGGTTATATACCCCCAAACAGGGTGTTTCACATATGATTGAAATGTCCCTCCCACAATAGTCACAAGATTGCCCTGTCGGCACAGCACTTGATGGACACAGCAGGTAGTGCGTCTGCTATCTTGGTGGGCGTAGCAGGAGGCAAGTCTATTGTCTCGAGCTGGGTGGCCACAGGTGAGTGCAGCAATCAGTTTCTAGCCTAAGGAAAGATGCTTAATCCTTAAGGAAATTCCAACGTTGGGAGGGGGAGGGAAGTTGCACCTTTATCTCAAGGGCCTTTGTTCTTGCCATAGGGAATATCTAAAGCAGATATACCATGCATACTCCACAGCCAGGGTCAGGCCCTTTTGGAAAGACAAGGTCAGGCCGAATTAGGTTTATACCAAATGGCTTCCTCATATTCTCCAATATATCCTATTGCTTGCCATTTTTATTTGTCAAATCAGACAAAACTGATGGCGTCTTTTGCTAACTCTGCCTGAGGTCCGTTTTGTAGAAACCAGTCAGATATGTCTGCTGCCTGGAGCTGGCTCACCTGGGTTGTTCTGCATGCCGACCCTTGCCCTGAATATGGAGACCGCTTCTGAAGCTTCTCCCCCTCTGGGCTGCTCTGCACCTTATGGAAACCAAGTCAACGCAGGGGGCTTCTGCCTCACCATTTCCCTCTGGCTGCTCAGCTCATGCTTCAGTGCCACGTTTACTGGCTGTACCACAAGTGCATGGGCAAAGGGCACCTGCCAGGAGCCTCCACACACGCCCAGGCAGGGACAGGGCGGGAATCCGGGGATCTCCTACCTCCCCAGGTCGGGCAGGGCCCAGGGAGGAGAGAATCAGGACGCAGTTCTGAAACTGCTTCTCTCCTTCCTCCTTGTTGTCATTCTCACATTTCCCCCAGGAACTGAAGGAGGAGATCATTCCTTCATCCCTCCTTCTGTCTGGATCTCTCTATATAATATCATTTTTCCCCAGACCACTTTTAATTTTGAAAAGAAAGTGCAAAGAAGAATTTAAGCACTTCTTTCTTAATAAAATTTAAAAAAAGGACAGGACTGGACTCATACCTCATATTGCCCCAAAATTGACCTTATATATTGGGTCCCACTTAGACTTAATATGTGACCCGAAATGATGTTAATAATATAAGAACTAAATATAAGTTTATATATAATAATATAAGAACTAAATATAATATTATATAAATATAATAATAACCTAATATAAGAACTAAAATGATGAAACTCTTCAAAGAAAATATTGGTTAAATTCTCATGACCTTGCTTTAGGCAAAGATTGTTTTTCATATATGACATCAAAAACACAAGTGATAAAAGAAAATACTGATAAATTAGACTTCATCAAAGTTTAAAACTTTTGTGCCTCAGAAAACACCCTTATGCAAGCGAGAAAAAAAAAAAGCCGCAGACTGGGAGAAAATATTTGCAAACAATATAACTGACAAAGAACTTTTGTCTAGGATACATAAAGAACTCATTCAACTCAATAATAAGAAGATAAATAACCCAATTTGAAACTGGGCAAAAGACTTAAATAGATATTTCACCAAGGAAGATATGCAAATGGCCAAGAAGCACATGAAAGATGCTGACATCACTAGGCATTAGGGAAAGGCAGAGTGAAGACCCACTGAGACACCACTGTACATGCCAAAAGGCTGGGACCAAAAAGACAGACAGTTATAAGCATGGAGGAATTTAAATACATGGAACTGAAACTCTTACTTATTTTTAGTGGTTGTGTAAAGTGGTGCAACCTTTGTGGAAAACAGTTTGGAAGGTTTTTAAAAAGTTAAACATAAATTTACCATATGATCAAGCACTTCTACTCCTAGTTACCTACCTAAGAGAAAGGGAATACAAGGCCATGTAAAGACGTGTACACAGTGTGCACAGCAGCGCTATTCAAAGGAGAATCCATAAAATGGGACGCCACTCAGTAGTAAAGAGGAACGAAGTGCTGACGCACGCTGGAAGGTGAGTGGCCCTTCAAATGCTGTGCTGAATGAAAGAGCCAGACACAAAGGCCACACGGTGCATGATTCCATTTACATGAAATGTTCAGAAGACAAACCATGGGAACAGAAAGTCAATTAGCAGCTCCCTGGAGCTGGGGGTAGGATGGACAGTGACGTAGGAGGGCAAGATTGATCACTGGGGTGAGAGAAATGTTCCACAATTGGATTGTTGTGATCAACTAATGGAACATTTAAAGAGTTTGAATTTTGTTATATGTAAATTATATCTCAGTATAGCACTGTCACCCCAGCCAGGCATGTGGATGCCTCATGCAGATAGGAGCAAGAAGGCCATGCTAGGAAACACACTGAAGCTTCCCAAATGTCGTCCCTACTGGATGCGTACATAAGAAAGTGACTTTTATAATGCATTTTACTGCACCAAATGACCGCCTATAGAAAGAAAACCACACCAGATAGGATTAAGCTGACTTCAAAGTAAGGGAACTTATCAGGGATAAAGAGGGCATTACATGATGATAAAGGCATCAATTCTGCAAGAAGATGTAACAATCTTAACATGTATGCACCTAACAACAGAGCATCAAACTATGTTTGGCAAAAACTAATAAAAATACAAAGAGAAATAGATATATCCACTATCACAGTCGGAGGCTTCAGCACCTCTCTCTCTGAAGGGGACAGATCCAGCAGGCAGAAAATCAGTAAAGACATAGTTGAACTCAATTGCACCACTGATCAATTGGACATAACTGACATCTAAAGACTATTTCATCTAACAACAGCAGGGTACATATAGACAATATCACGAGAATTAGAAGACAAGCAATAGACTGTGAGAAAATATTTACAAAAGTCACATCTGATAAAGGACTGTTATCCAAAATATACAAAGAAAATTAAAACTCAACACTAAGAAGCAACCCAATTAAAAAATGGGCAAAGACATTAACAGACACCTCACCAAAGAAGATACACAAATGGCAAAAAGCATATGAAAAGATGCTCCACATAATATGTCATCAGGAAATGCACATTAAAAGAACAATAAGATACCACCACACAGCTGTTAGAATGGCCAAAATCTGGAACACTGACACCACCAGTGAGGATGTGGAATAGGAAATCTCGTACATTGCTGGTGGGAACGCAAAATGGTGCAGCCACCTTGGAAGACACTTTGGCTATTCTTACAAAACAGTGTACTCCTATAGCAATCACACTCCTTGGTATTTACCCAAAGCAGTTAACACAACTTATGTCCACACAAAAACCTGTATGAATGTTTATAGCAGCTTTAGTCACAATTGACAAAACCTGGAAGCAACCAAGATGTTCTTCAACAGGTGAATGGATAAATAAACTATGGCATATGCAGACAAGGGAATACTATACAGCACTAAAAAGAAATGAGTATGAAGTCATGAAAAGACATGGGAAAACCTTAAATGCATATTACTACATGAAAGAAGTCAATCTGAAAAGGAAGCATGCCATATGATTCCAACTATATAATACTGTGGAAAAGGCAAAACTATGGAGACATGACATGAATATATCACTGGTCACCAGGGGGTGGGGTGTGGGGAAGGAATCAACAGGCAGAGCACAGGGGATTTTTAGGGCAGTGAAAATATTCTTCAGGACACCGTAATGATGGATACCTGTCATTACAGATGTGTCTAAACCCATAGAAGGTACAAATCATGAGTGAACTGTAAGGTAAACTGCGGGCTTTGGGTGGTCATGATGTGTCTACATAGGTTCGTTTGTTGTAACACGTGTATCACTCTGGTGGGGAAAGCTGTTAATAGGGGAGGCTATACAGCTGTGGGGGTAGGGGGTAAGTGGAAAATCTCTGTACCTTCCCCTGAATTTTGCTGTGAACCTAAAACTGCTCTAAAAAAATAAAGTCTTATTAAAAAAATTGTTCTCAGGAAGGATATAGGGTTCCCAGACTGCAAAAGGTGTTCATAGCACAAGAAAAGTTTAAAAATCTCTGATGGAGAATATGTATATATGACAAAAAGATAATTTTCTTTATAAGACATAAAGACAAATTTCCTTTCGTAAGTAACAATGTGAAGGGTAATGAAAATATAAAGTATTACCAAGAAGGTTGAAACCCAGAAACTGCCCAAGGGAAGGCAGATCTGATTTGTGCGACCCCAAGGAGACAGTGCAGAGCTTCTTGTAAGAGAGTGACATGGATGAGAGATCATTTTAATAGGTGGCATGTGAGATGGGAATGTGAGATGAACCCATCTAAGGGAGGTTTGTGAAAAACAGGATTAGACACACGTTACAGGGAAGGGAAAATGCCTTTTTCTTTTCAGTTTAGACATCAGTTATGTTTTTTCATGACGCTTGGTTCATGCGATGATTGTATTTATTTTTGGAGAAGAGTCACCATAAAAACTTTGGGTTACTTGTTCAAAAGACGTGAGTTGAAGAACAGCATTCCTAATCATATATCCCCAGGCATCCAGTGCTTTATCCTCTCTCATCCTTGCTTCTCCAAGTCCAGGGCTTGCCATGGAGATAACAGTATAACAAATCTAATTACTGATAGACCACATGGGACCCAGGGTTAGTTATTTTCTAAGGATGCCTGAATGCTCCCTGAGTCTTAGTGGGCATTCCCAGTGAGTTCCCGTGGAGTCACTGACTTAACTTCTTAGTTAAGTATATTGGTATTTGCCACATTTCTAGAATAAAACTAATCTCAAAGGAAGTTATTGTTACAGAAATACAAGTTTAATGATGAAGAGCATTTAATAAACAACAAGAAGTGGGAATGGAGTTCACTTTTTTAAGCTACGATATCTTTGAGGACAGAACATGAATGAATCAGTCAACTTCTATGGGCAAACGTCCTTCCGAGGTAATTGAGTCCCAAATACCAAACAAAAACAGTCTCCTACGGACTCAGTGGAAATGTTCTGTTCTAAAGGATGTTCCGACTGGTCGTGAATTTAATGAAGTTCAGAAATGTCAAGTAGAGTTTGAATTCCAAGTCTGAATCTCCAAGAGTGTAATGTGTTACAAACTCAATATATTGAGACCACCCTTCTCCGGCTTCTTAGATTTCAGCAATAAGAACTTCAGAGAGCAGACATCATCAAGGCTCTAGTCTGCTTACGTCCTTCGTCCTTCAGAAGTTCCAATAATTATGTGAATTACAAGCCTTCAGGAAGCCATTTTAAAATAAAAATAATAACAACAGTTAGGTTTATAGTCTCCAACTCAGGCTGCTTCTTATGATGCCAGATAATTAGGCTTAATTTTTAGCTTATAAACTAAACCAATCATAGGGTAAAAATACAATTTAAAAAATGGTAAAACTGCAATATTTTAAACATCTACTTATTCTATAAAAGATATTATTTTTCAGAAAAATATTTATCTATCTTGCTTGAGAACAAAATAGTTATATACGTGGTCAATATAAATGAATTAGTAAATTGATATTTAAATATCTTAGCTACCTAAAATAATTATTATATCCACAAATAAAATGAGTCTTAGCTTTATACAGACAAATTAATTGGTCTGGTTAATAATTTAAAATTTTTAAACGATTGTTTTGGTATCTGTGTTAAGATAATTTAAATTTACGAAAAATACCCGACATCTGAGCTTGTGTAACAATACATAAAAGATAAAACTAAAACCTGAAATTATCTTTTAAAAAGGCTATTACAAATAATTTATGTATCATATTTTTGAAAGACACTTTCACTCCTTTGTCAATTCTCCTGCTTTTTACTTAATCCCAAAGTTAAGCCCAAAGTACTTAGTGGCATAACAAAATGTTCTGACATTCCCCAATCCCAATCCCAATCCCATCCCCGGCCATTCCCAAAGAAAATAGGATGGTTTTTTATGAAATTCAGCCATTTTTCTTGCATAAACGGTCCTTGCATTTTGCAAGCCTCTGGTTAATTTCTAGAGTTCTAAGAAAGTTGATTTTAACAAATTTTGTCACTGTTATCATTGCTTCTACTGAAGAGCAGATTTTCATAAATCCTTACTCCAATATTCTGGAAGGGTTTCTATACTCAGGATATTTTTTATCTCGATTCTGACTTTTTATTACTAGCACATAGACATATATTGATCTTGTCTACTGTTTTCTTGCAAAGCTTGCTTATTAATTCTAGCAGCTTTTAAAAAATATTTTCCACTGAATTTCCTGTATAGGCCATCATGTCTTTTTGCTTTCCAATTTCAATGCCTTTTACTTCTTTTCCTTGTGTTAGCATACAGGCCAGAACCTCCAGCACAATGTTGAACAGAAGTGGGAAGAGTGGACATAGCTGCCTTGATTCTGATCTTAAGGGAAGAGCATTCAGGTTTTCTTCATCCAAAAGTCTGACATGATCTGTGTGTTTTTGATAAAGGTGCCCTTTATCAAGATGGGGAGTGGCTAAGATGTTTCTATGAGCAATGGATGTAGGATGTTGTCAAATGGGTTTTATGCATCTATTAAGATGACCATATGATTTTTCTTCTTAGTTGGTTAATATGGTTAATCATGTTTATTGATTTATGGATGTTGAACCAAACTTGAACTTCTGCAATAATCCTCACTTGGTCATTGATGTTTTTACTATTTTATATATTGTTGGATTCCATTTGCTCAAGTTTTGCTACAAAATATCTCATCCACGTTCTTGAGGGATATTAGTCTGTAGTTTATTTTCTTGTAACGTTACTGTGTGGTTTTGGTATCAGGGTAACACAGGCCTACATAGAATGAGCAGAGTGTGTTCTCTTCCTTTCAATATCCTGGAATAGTTTGCATAAAATTGGTAGTATTTCTTCCCTATATGCTTAGTAAAATTCACCGATGAAGCCATTTGGACTTGAAGTTTTCTTAGTGGAAACAATTTGATACAGTGTTATTCTGATGCTCTGTTTCATCTTGAATGAGCTTAATAGTTCATGCTTTTCAAGGATGTGCCCACCTTTTCTAGGTTTCTCATAGTATCCATTATTTTCTTTCTTAATTTCTGCAGAACTTGTAGTGCTGGTATCTCTCTAGCTCCTGACATTGCTGCCTTTTGTCTTCTCACTTTTTTCCTGATAAATCAGGCTGGAGGTTTATCAGTTTTATTGATATTCTCAAAGAACCAGCTTTTGGATATTTTGATTTTCTCTAGTTTTTTAATTTTTATTTTGCTGATTTTTCAGTCTCATATTTCTTACGCTTAGTTTGGGATGTTGTTTTGTTGCTGTTGTTCTTTCAAAAATTTCTTGTGGTGGAAGCTGAATTCATGTATTTGGGAACTTATTTTCAAGTGATGACATTTTGTGGTAGAAATTTCTAAGTGCTCTTTTAGCTACAGCCTAAATAATTTTACATGTTTTGTCTTCATTTTTATTTACTTAAAAAAGTATTTTCTAATTTCTTTTTTGAATTTTTCATGAAACCATGAATTATTTAGAAGTATTTAATTTCTAAGCATTTTAGGATTTTCCAGATATCCTTCAGTTGTTAGTTTCTATCTTAATTCCATTTTGATCAGCAAACAATTCTCTAAGACTTAAATTCTTGTAAATTTATTGAAACTTGTTTTATGGCTTTGAAAATAGTCTATCTTTTTTTTGAAGATTGGCACCTGAGCTAACATCTGTTGCCAGTCTTCCTGGTTTTTTTCCTTCTCCCCAAAGCCCCCCAGTACAGAGTTGTATATTCTAGTTGTGGGTCCTTCTAGTTGTGGCACGTGGGATGCTGCGTCAGCGTGGCTTGATGAGAGGTGCCAGGTCTGCGCCCAGGATCCGCACCGGTGAAACCCTGGGCTGCCAAAGAGGAGTGTGTGAACTTAACCACAAGGCCACGGGGCTGGCCCCCAAAATACTCTATCTGAAAATACTGTACACACTTGAAAAGAATATCTTTTGTGCCAATATTGGTGGAGTGTTCCATAAATGTCAATTAAGTGAATTTTGTGGATAGAGCTGTTTAAGTATCCTTAGCGACCTTCTGTGAACTTGGTTTACTACTGAGAGAAAGGTGTTGTGATCTTTAACTGCAATCGTGCAACAGCCTAGTTCTCCTGCAGTTTTCTCAGCCTCTACTGCAAGTGCTTTCAAGCTCTGCTATTAAGTTCATAAGGTTTGGGACTGACAAACAGAAATGTCAAGCAACAGGATATATTGGAGCACATGAGGAAGCCATTTGGTGTAAATCTAGTTTGGCCTGACTTTGTTTTTTTCAAAAGGGCCTGACTGTGGCGTTGAGCACCCATTGCATATCTGCTTTAAACATTTCCCATGGCGAGAACAAATGGCCTTAAGATAAAGGCACAACTTCCCCCTCCCAACATTGGCATTTCCTTAAGGATTAAGCATCTTTCCTTAGGCTAGGAACTGATTGTTGCACTCACCTGTGACCACCCAGCTCGAGACAACAGACCTGCCACCCCGCTGTGTCCACTGAGACAGCAGACCCACCTGCTGTGTCCATCAATCACTGTGCCCACAGAGCAGTCTCTCGACTATTGTAAAAGGGCCATTTCAATCCTATGTGAAACATCCTGTTTGGGGGTATATAACCACTCTGTATACCGCACTTCTTTGGTGCCCTTTCTTCCTTCAGGCAGAAAGGCCCCAGGCCATGGTCCTCACATTTTAGCTCAGAATAAACTCTCCCAAAATTTCATTTATAGATTGGTTATGGATTATTTTCGTCGACAGGAGTATCTTCTTAATATTATTTTGAAATGATCCAGTTTTATGCCTGGTCATATTCTTTGCTCTGAAATCTATTTTGTCTGATATTAATATGGTTATGCCAGCTTTCTTTTTATTATTTTAGTACAGTGTAACTTTTCCCCATCATTTTACTTTTAACTTGTGTCTTTTATTTAAGTAGAATTTGTAGGTAGCATATAGTTGAGTCTTGATTTTTCATCCTATCTGACAGTTCATACCTTTGAATTGTGGAGCTTATTTAAATTCAACATAATCATTCATGTTGTTGGGCTAAATTTGCAATATTGCTATTTGTTCTATCTTTATTTTTTTTACTTTACCAATTTTCCAGGCCATTTTTGAAACTGAGCATTTTTTAATTCATTTTTATCTCTTTTGTTGGTTAGTTAGTTATAATTCTTCATTTTGTTATCTAGGTGGTTGATACAGGGATTATAGTACACATCTGCAAATAACCACCCATATCATCTTATGGGATGTAATCTAAGCACCTTCAATTAGTGTATTTCTATTTGTCTCTCCTAGTCTCTCTGTTATGCTAACACTCATTTTACTTCTTCATATGCATCTTTGTGGAGAACAGATATAGACAATTGTGAAAATCCTTTATTTTTCATCAAAATCATGGAAAAAGAGAAATAACCTCAACAACAATTGCACTTATCTTTAACAGAAGCTGCACAATTGCTGACTACAGTTTTGAGCTTAGCCAATCTTTAATATTCTTTTCTCTTATTTTACTTTTGTGATGGAAAGGAAGTATTTGTATTTGTTATAATATTAAGAAGTGTTTATTTGCTTTTCCCAGAATAAGAGAATTGTCTCTTTGCTGGGTCTCCCAATCAAACATCAGTTTCTGTGGCGTCTCCTTTTCTGTGGGACACAGAGATCAAAGCCTGAGCTTTATACCATGTACTGTTTCTCCATTATTCTCCTGAAGCCCTCTTCCACAAATGGAGAAATGCTGCCTCTGAATTGTAGACAGAATAGTTTATAACAACATTAAAAATATACGTATTTTGATTCAGTCAATTCATTAAAATGCCTATTTCAGTGAAGGAAAAAGTAAAGTAATATCCAATAGATATGTATTTCATTTTTAAAAATGTTATTGGCTATATAAGAAAATTGACAAAGCATAAATTTCTGCCTTCCCAAGGCAAAGTTTTAATTACCGTTTTGACATAGTACCTTTCCTTAAATTCTCCTGCATAATATTTAATATCTATGATGAACTTGAATTGCAAGATATCAAGGAAGAGTATAATTTCCTGTGAAACCATTAATTCAGTGGACAGAAATTCTAAAGTCTGATTGAAACTTATTAAACTTAGCCCATGGGGATAATGCCTCGTCCCTCAAAATTTTATTATGCGAATATATACTTAGTCCACTTGGTAATAAGTTTTCATTATATTCTCCATTTTATACAGGAAGGAGAAAACGTTCACTGAGTTTCTCATAGACTAGACAATGATGGGATCAAAGCAGGTGAGGCTTAATAACGGCCCATCGCGCATCGCCTGGAGAAGGAGGCGCAGGAGGGGCCCAGGCCAAGCCCAGCAGCCTGGTGGTCAGCGCCACAGGTGCAGAGAGACGCAGAGACACAGGCCGGCGGTGTGCAGAGGGCCCTGGGGAGTCGCGCTGAGGGCTGCTGGTCCACACCCGCCGGAGCCGCCCGGAGCCGGGCGGGGGCCGAGCAAAGGGCGGTGGAGATCGAGTGGGCAGAGCTCGAGGTCGCGCGGGCGGGGCAGGTCCCTGCTCCTGACAGCCTGAGTGCAGAACGTTCGCAGTTTAGAGGCGGGCCTGGAGCACCAGCATGGCCCCTCTTAGCAGGGGACGGTCCCGGGCGCGCGCCCTTGGGCCTGCTGACGGAACCCGACGGGAAGGTCGCCAAGTCCCAGGGCTCAAGCTCAGCGCCGTTCACCAGAATCCACACCAGCGCCCAGCAGAGCCAAACGCAGAACAGGCAGCGTCCAGGCACCACAGAAGGAAGAAATGCAGCCCATCACAAGGAGACTGACCTAGAGATGACCCAAGGATAGACCCCGTAACGAGGGCAAGAAAGAGCTGTGAACGGACTCCCCGTGGTCAAGACCCAGAGGGAAACTGTAATTTATTTAGTGCAGACCCAAACGGGGCCCAAACCAGACTTCTAGAGGTGGAAGTTACAGCCTCGGATTAAAATTCTAGAGCATGGGTCAGATAAGGAGATGGACACCTGAGCCATGAAGGAGCATGGGCTGATTGTGAATTCTCACCTGAAACAACTAAAGAGAAAGGGAAAAATGGGTCAAACAATTGTTTTCACAACATTGGACATCAGGAAAAAATTCTGGAAATACAGGAAACAACCAAGGTGAGCCCTGCAGTTGTCCCCACTTCTTGCTGGGGGAGTGTGCAGGCGGGGGGAAGGAGGAAGAGGCAGGGGGAGCCAGGTCGTCCGCCTGATGAGAGGACATGGGGCGGAGGGTCTGGGGACCAAAGGAGGAGAGTTTCACTGTGGGGACCCTGCCGAGGTGCGTGGTGCCTCTGGAGGTGGGTAGATGGGATGTGCACACCAGCGGAAAGCACTGGAAACCATTGGAGGGAGTGTACCCAGCACCACAAAGGCCAGGAATCTGTCTGCTCCTGTGAACCAGACAGGGAGCCCTCACAGTCTCGTGCCCTGGCAGAAGCTCAGAATGCAGGGTCCTGCTCAGCAGCGGGGAGTGGCTCACCCTGGATTAGAAGCTGCTCTGGGCCTGCATCTCAAGCAGTTAAGATGCTACCTGAAAGGAGCAAACTATTCTGGATTTCTCCCCAAACAAAGCTCAAAACTTCAGGATAATTACCCACCACCCACAAAGGTGGAATCCTCAGTGTTAGTGTCCAACTGAAGAGCATCAGACTAATCAAGTAGCAGGAAAGCACGACCCAAATGAGAAAAATTAACCCGGCCAACAAGCTGAACACTGACACTGCTGTTAGGATTAGCAGATATGGACATTTAAAAAGCTATTGAAGCTGCATTCTAGGTGTTTAAAAAGCCAGAGAAAAAGATTGGATATTTTAAATAGATACTTGGAATATATAAGTATATATATTGCTGAAGAATACCTGCCCTGAGCTAACGTCTGTGCCAGTCTTCCTCTGTTTTATATGTGGGTCACCACCTCAGCACAGCCGACAGGTGGTGTAGGTCCACACCTGGGGATTGAACCTGTGAGCCTGGGCTGCTGAAGTGGAGCTTGCCGAACCCAACTACCACGCCACAGGGCTGGATCCTGGAAGATATTTTTTAAAATCCAAAATCAAATTACTGGAGGTGAAAACTATAATGTCTGAGATAAAAAAATATACTGGATAGGATTAATAGCAGGTTAGACATGGCAGAAAAAAAACAGAGAACTTGAAGACAGAGTAATAGAAAATATGTAAAATGACGCACAGAGAAACAAAACTCCTAAAACACATAATTGAAATCCCTGAAAAAGAGAAGAGGGGACAGAAAAAATATTTGAAGAAGTAGTGACTGAAAACTTACCAAATTTGATGAAACTCTAATCCTACAGACCCAAGAAGCTTAATGACCCCCAATCACAGGAAACATGATGGAAACTCCAAGGTGCACAAGAAAAGTCAGGAATAAAGAAATAAAGGAATAAAGAAAAAACATTTAAAATGGTCAGGGAAAAAACTTGCATTATGTAAGGAGGAGCACAGATAAGGAAAAGAGTAGAATGCTCATAAAATATGAGTCAGGCAAGAATATTGTGGCAAAATCTTTAAAGCACTGGAAAAAAATCTGTCAGCCTAGAAGTATATATGCAGCAAAAATGTATTTCCAAACGAAAAGCAAAATAAAAACCTTTTCAGATGTACAAAGGCTGAGAGAATTCATCACCAGCAGACTCACACTGCCAGAAATGTTAAAGGGAGTCCTCCAGGCAGCAGTAAAATGGTACCACGTGGTCAACTGGATCTACACCTCAGAATGAAGCCCTGGGAAGAGGAGCAAATGAGCGCAGGTAAAAGTACCGAGTGTTTGCAGCCAGATGGCAGGCGTGGGGTGGTGTCCACAGCACAGAGGAGAGAAACGTGGGCGGCAACAGCACAAGGGTCTGAAGCAGAGGGATGGGAACACAAATGACTCAGATTTCTTATAATAAGTCTGAAGTGGTGTAACATCGCTTGATGATTAACATGATAAAGATGCATCTTATAAGCTCTGAACGGCTAAACTAAACTATAAAAATGTATACCAAATGCTACAACAACTAAAATAACAGGGAAAAATGTACAGCTCATATGTAATGCAAAAACATGTGAGAAAAATAGAAAACAAATAGCAAGATGACAGATCTATAACCCTATCAAAAATCACATTAAAAGATGATTAGTCTAAACGCTCCAATAGACAATCAGAGTTATCAGGATGAATAAAAAAGCATAATCCAATGATGCGCTGCCTAGAAGAAATCCATTTAAATATAATCTTTTATAGAGAAAGGGAGAAATTAATGAAATAGAGAATAGAAAAACAATAAAGAAAATCAGTGAACCCAAAAGTTAATTATTTGAAAAGGTCAACAATATTGACAATCCTGTAGTCAGCTTGACCGACAAGAAAGAGAGAAGACTCAAATCACAAAAATCAACAGTGAAAAGAGGGACATCACCACCACCTTCCAGAAATAAGAGGATTATAAGGGAAGAAGCAAGGACATACTAATAAGCCACGTACTAATACAATCAGAAACTGAGACGAAGTGGGCAACTTTCTAAAAGGAAACAAACTCTGACTCAAAAAGAACTAAAAAATCTCAATAGAACTATACAAATAAAGAGGTTGAATTACTAATTTAAAAACTGTTTCATAAGGTTGAGTCCAAACCCAAATGGCTTCACTGGTGAACTCTATCAAATATTTAGTTGAGAATTGATGTCAATTGTTGACAAACTCTTCCAGAAAATGTAAGACTAGGAAACACTTACCAACTCATTCTGTGAGGCCACTATCACCCCAAAGCCAAAGCTGGACAAAAACATAACAAGAAAACTGCAGAGCAATATCTCCTATGAATATAGATACAAAAATTTTCAACAAAATACCAGCAAACTAAATCCGGTAATATATCAAAAAGACTGTGAACCAAGGGGCTGGCCTGGTGGTGCAGCAGTTAAGTTGGCGCGTTCTGCTTTGGTGGCCCAGGGTTTGCCGGTTTGGATCCCGGGTGCGGACATGGCACCGCTTAGCACGCCATGTTGTGGTAGGTGTCCCACATATAAAGTAGAGGAAGATGGGAACAGATGTTAGCTCAGGGCCAGTCTTCCTCAACAAAAAGAGGTGGATTGGTAGCAGTTAGCTCAGGGCTAATCTTCCTCAAAAAAAAAAAAAAAGATTGTGAACCATGACTAGTGAGCTTTTGCCCAGAACCTTTGACCCCGGAACCACACTGTGATTAAATTTGTATTGTGTTCCCCACTCTTTCTTAAAGTTTGTAATAGGAAACTAAAACAGGTCCCCAATGGTACATATTTTTGTTGATAAATTTCTTGACTTACACAAATACAACCAGGATCCTATTGTGTCTGGGTCATTGAATTAGTAGTGCTTTTTAATCTAACGATAGATTTGAAAAATTCCCTTATTATTTATGATAATTTCTCTTGATGGTTGCATATTAATGTTTTGTATGGAAGGACCGTGAGCTGTTTAATAGTCTCATTCAGAATACTACTATTATAAATACTTTTATAATGAACATTCTTGTATATCAATTATTTTATGAAGTTTCTGATAATCCCCTTAGGATAAACTCCTAAAACTGTAATTATAAGATCAAAAACAATGCACCTTTTAAGGCTTTTCATATGATGCCCACATTAACACCACCACAATCAGAGTGAGAATGCCAATGTTCATGCACTCTTTATGATTAACTATTTTCCCTTTTCCCCCTAATTGTGTAAGTAGTAAATAACTGGCCCCAGCTGCTTGACTTTACATTTATCAGATTATTAGTGATAAATCTTTTTTTCTTTTCATGAGGGAGATTAGCCCTGAGCTAACTGCTGGCAATCCTCCTCTTTTTGCTGAGGAAGACTGGCCCTGAGCTAACATCCGTGCCCATCTTCCTCTACTTTACATGTGGGACGCCTACCACAGCATGGCTTGCCAAGCGGTGCCATGTCCGCACCCGGGATCCGAACTGGCGAACCCCGGGCTGCCAAAGCAGAACGTGCGCACTTAACCGCTGGGCCACCGGGCCAGCCTCAGTGATAAATCTTAATATAGAAAGAAATTGTGATTTGTTTAAATTTATTAAAAAGTTTGCTTACCCTTTCTAAACACCAAGTGGTTAATCTCACATTTTCACAGAGCCCTTGTCACCTCCACGATCACGTCCGTGTTCGTGCTGAGAAGAGCTCAGTGCCGACCTTCGCAGATACAGTTTGCCAGTTCACTGTGAATCACAAATTCACTGTCATTTAATGAACACCACTTCTAAGTGCTATTGTATTTATTTGCTTTTGTATTTATTTTCTCATTAAAACCTACAGCAATTTTATGGGGAAGTTATTATTACCTGTTTTATAATTGACAAAATCAAGATCCAGAGAGCTTAAAAGTAAGACTTTGACCATTTGGCTCATGTGTACTGCCCTCTGTTAGGGCCTGAAAACACTTAATAGGGTAACATATAAATAATTAAATTTAATGTAATTTAAACTTATTACTGGATGGAGTGTCGGGAAATGTAGTAGATTTGTGTTCAGGCTCGTTTGACTCATATTTGATCCTATCCAAACTCTATGTCATTGACTAAGTCACTTTTCCTCTAAGCCTCAATTTCTTTTTTAAAGGGGCATTAGCAATGCCTACATTATAATTTGGCCTTGATTATATACAATGCATGTAAATTTCTAAAACAGAGTTACTTGTCTCTTCGATCCACTGAACAATAAGCTGTAGGGGAGCAGAGATCATATCTATGCTGCCAAAAACCTCAGCCACTGCCTAGGACCCTGCCTGTCACACACAGACACTGAATATTTGTTCCAGTTCCCTTGTTTTGGTTATTACTAAGCGTTAAACACTCTCACAATGATCCATTAAAATCTGTTTATGTATGTGCCTTTCATCTCATCCTTCATGTAGTGCAGTTTATTCTTAACAGACAGAAATGTTGCCTAGCCTCAATGATGCGTCATAACTGAGAGAAGGATAAATTGTGTACTAATAAGTGGTTCACGATGGCCCAGGTTGCTTCTACATTTAAAAAGAGCTTTAATTTATCTGTGATTCTTTGAAAAATGTCATAGAGCTCTCTGTGTGTAGTCATTTGACCTACTAAGAACACAGGTACATTTAAAATAATGAAAATAAATGTCATTTGTGATAACAAGCCATAGGTCAAAGAATATCTTATTTTTTATCTTTAGTTCATTTCCTCTCAGATTTATTTATTTCTGGAAATGTAGAGTGGTTGGTCCAAAACACATGATGAACCCCCTTCAACCTCTTTGTTCTTGTCTGTCTCTGCCATAAGGCTAGCAAAGCCATAACTCATCTCTCAGACTTCTTTCTGATGTAGCTTGCCACAAGGAAGGATTCCAGTGGAAGGCTCTCACATTCCTCATAAAAGTGTATGAATGCTACTGGAAGTGCCCTTGTTTTTCCTTTTATTTTTTGGTGGCCTTTTTGCCTTGGATGAGAACCATAAGTCTGAAGTGGGAGCAGAAACTTGGCACTGAATAGACATCATCTTACAGGAATGACAGAGCAAAAAGATGGAGATGGCCCAGCTCTTCATAGGAATTATGGAGCAGACATCAACATTAGCAAGTGCTCACCTCTAAATTTCTTTCATGTGAGAAAAATATAACAGGAACTAATTTTTGGGAGGTGTGATGAGGAAGATTGTCGCTGAGCTAACATCTGTGCCAATCTTCTTCTATTTTATGTGGGACACCACCACAGCGTGGCCTGACAGGTGGTGCTGTGTCTGCATCCGGGATCTAACCCTGCAAACCCCAGATGCCAAAGTGGAATGCACCAACTCAACCTCTATTCCACTGGGCCTGCCCCAACAGGAACTATTATTTGGGGTTCTCTGTTAGTTGAAACCATATTCCTAACTGATAAAGCTGCCTTTCCTGACAAGCAAATAGTATAAGTTAACACATTATTTTTAGGTTAACATAATATTTAGAATTTTTAAACTCCTGGGTATTATTTCAATAGTGAAGAAATGAAGAAAGAAATAGTTAATAGATAGAACCTGTCCAAATGCAGAGAAGTTTGGACAATCAAAATTAAAGTTATATATCTATTATATATATATTAGTATAAATGCTATTAAGTGCAAAACATTTCAATTGGCCTAAGCCCTCATCCTTGTCCTTCAAACCCCAGAGCAATGTCACCCCCTATTTATCCAACTCTTCAGGTGGATAAAGTGTTTTCACATAACATCTCACTAACCATTTAGAAACCCTGTGAAGGTAAATATGTTTGTTCCTTTTTTTTTTTTTGAGATGAAGAGATGTAATAGGCTTTCTAATTGAAACCAAATAAAAAAGAAAGTTTCCCTTTTGTCTTGGTGAATCCACAAAAGTAAAATTACAGAAATGCAAGCAATAAATTTACTGAAAATTTTAAGATCAAAGAACCTCCCCAAAATCAAAACTACAAAGTTTTGTTTAAAAACATAAAAAGTAGCAAACAAATGTAGAGATTTCACATGTTTTTCTATGGACAAATTTTATATTGTAAATATATTATTTCCTCCAAAAACAGTCTGTGGATTCAAATAATTGCTAACAAAACCTCAAAGGATTCCTCACGGAACTTGCAAATTAATTCTAAAGTTGGTTTAGAAAAAAAATGTCCCAGAGCAGCTAATTTAGGGAATCAAGAGAAACAGGACTGTGAAGTAGTTACTAGGTTAGTACAAACACGTGCATGTGTCTTTGGTGTAGAAATGCAATGGGATCGCTGGATGCGTGCAGAACACGGACACTTATTTCTGTTAATGTGAGAATTTAATACAAGATAAATGGGCATTTATTTTTATGTGGGTGAAATTTGAGACTATTCCACCAATGGTTGTAGGACAAATGGTGTCCACTTGGGAAAGCAAAATTAGATTTCCCTCTCAAAGCATTTATCCCATTCTTGACAAACAGCAAATGCTCATTAAACACAGACACACAACTTAGAAAGCATTCAAGGAAAATACTTGAGGGAGAAAATTTCTTCCTAAGACAAAATTCAACATCATCAAAGCAAAGACTATCAAATTTGATCACCTTAACATTATAAACCTTCTTTATAACAAAAACAACACAGAGTCAATGGAAAAATGAGCACCCGGGAAAATATCTGAAACATCAATCAGTGTTCATAATCTGTGAAAAGCTCCTATTATACAAATTAAAATTAAATGCTTCCACAGATAAATGCATAAAGATCAGTAGATAAATACATAAGGATTATAAACCAGATAATTAATAGTAGAAGAAATATAAATGGCTAATAAAACAAAGACATTCAACTTTACAACTCATCAGGAAGATACAAATTAAAAATAAGGAGATAATATTGTTCACCCATCAGACTGGGGAGAAAATAAAAGTCCAGTAATATCCAATGTTTGCTCAGAGCAATAGGTGCTATAACGCACTGCTGTTGACAGTATTAAATAGGAGCATTTCCAGAGAGAAACTTGACTTCACATATTTCTAAAAACCATGTGTTCAGTTCGACTCAGCAAATCTGTTCAGATACATCGTCCAAAGAGTAGTACTGCATAGCTCTGTATATTTCAACATACACGAGTGCTTATGTTAGTATTATTTCTTATTGTTAAAAAGTAGCAACAATTTAAATATCCCCCAAAAGAGTGGTTAAATTGATCAGAGTGTATTTGTGCTTTTGTTGGCGTATGACTGCGTGAGTTGTATTCATCTGTGAGAACTGTGTGATCACAGTATTTTAGAGCTGACATAAATCCCAGAAATCTTCTAAGGAGAGGGAATTGAGGTCTTAAAAGACTTCTTTTTTCCTAAAACCTCAGAGCAAGTTGGTGTTCGACCTGAAATGAAAACTGGCAACTTTGCTCGATCCAGGGATCTAGTTCATTTTCTACTACAAATCACGGAGACGTTTAGACAAGAGTTCCATTAACTGCTTATGCCATCACAGTCTGTTTATTGGCATGTCAGTTTGTCATTAAACTTTTTCCACATCCTACTTATTTTTTTCCATTTATTTATTAGAAACTATTGCCAAGATTTTTACTTGGTTGTAGCAGCAGAAATAATAAACTAATAGTTCTATTTTTTAAATATTAATTCTTAAATGAATCATTTTAAACACCAAACACCAGCTTAATCCATTATAAACTAGAAGCACTACAAGTCTGATTTACCCAGTCACATTGACACTGACTCCAAATTTATGAGGTATGGGGAGAGTAAGACTGTCAATATGCAACTTACATGAATTTGTCCTGCTCCCTACCATGTCCCTGACAGATTGGCATAGTTGATAAAAATATTCGATAGTTTATGTACCCTGCTAACAATCTCCCGAGCTCTTGGAGACAGCAGAGTGACTTACATTTAATGGATTCTGTAGTTGAGCATGAAGTGAAGCAGGCATTCTCACACATGGCTGGTAGATACATAAATTCATCGAAGTTTCCTGAAAAGCAATGTAATAATATATGTCAAGATACTTAGAGGTGCTCAGAACTTTGACTCAGAATTCTGTGAAAAATGATTTAAACTAAGGTCAAAACAGACAAAAATATTAGGATTTATGCACAAATTGGTCCACCCTAATGTGATCTATAATAGCTTTAAATAATTGTTAAATGCTGCAAAACAAGCATTCTGTGTTAGCTCATTATTGTGAAGACAATAAAACGAGGTGAGACCAAGCCAGATGGGGACACATGCACAGATATGTAAGAAAACAGTATTGTAATTCATAGGGTGAACAAAGTCTTAGAACAGAACCAAAGTTAATCTTCAGTGGAGAATTATTTGAGAAGAAAGATTCTTGGAACCTCTTGGTAACAAATGTTGACATTTGAAACACATTATAAATACATGGTAGTTATACATTTATAATTTATTGTAATTTGTTTTGCTTCCAGTAAAACTACTGATGGTTGTTTTGGGTTCCTGTTCTTGTTCATCATAGAAGCAATAGCTTTACAATTTTCCTCTTGTGCCCACAACTTAGCAGGAGCGGTGATTTTTTCAAGATGAAGAAGGAAAATTGGAAGCTGGGACCACTCAGGCTTCATGGTCTAGAGTTTGGAAATTGCTGGTGCTTAACTGATGTGATGATAAAAAGATTATGTAGCGTATTTGCTGCCAAATACATTGATGTTTCTTTTATAATGATGTTTAACGTTCTGAATTTTAAAATGTTTTATTAAAACTCTGTTATGTAATTTAACTTGAAGTGTGAAGTCTATTAAATACTGAACGAAATTTTTGATTCCCCAAACTGTTTGAGGGCAGGGTTGGCAGGGAACTCACATTTTTTATGAAATATACAAAAATGTAAAAACTATTAATGGAAAGCAAATGCAAAAAGGAAACTCTGCCAGGACACTGCGATGAGCTTTCGCTTCTGTTTTGTCTTGCTGACACTATTTTTTAAAATACGTCTGAAACTCGACAACTGCTCAGCGTCTCCATCTCCACCACCGTGGTCCAAGCCCCAGCGTCCTGCCTGGACTGCCATCATGGTTGGTCTCCTCCTTCTCATCACGGCTCCTGGAATCCTGATGAAACGCCAGCCACGTAAGTTCAGACCTATCACTTATCTGCTGACACTGTCCAATAACTCACGCTTGCCTTGGAATAAAAGAAAAAGACCTGCGCAGCCTTTGTTACCCAGCGTCTGACCATCTCTCCACCATGAATCAATCACCGCTTTATCCTACCTTTCACTCTACCTCGGCCCCGCTGGCCACCTTGAGGTGCATTAGAAACTCCCAAGCATTTCCCGCCTCAGGGTCTCTCCTGGTTCCATGAACCTAGAATGCCCTTCCTTCAGATAGTTCCAGGATTCACTGACTCTGTTTCCTTGGTTTTTGCCAAATGTCATCTTCTCAGAAGGATAAGCCTCTCTCACCTCCTGCATTCCCATTCTTTACTGAGTACCTTATAAGCTGGCTTTAATTTAATATTTATTTGATTTTAGCTTTTTTCCTCCCACTGCGGAAGAGGGTCCGTTTTTGTTTGTTTTAAAGCACTGTATCTGAGTATGTAGAAGAATGCCTTACACGCAATGAGTTGTGTTAGTTGAATCAATACATGAACTTTATCCCTGCTGGAGTATGGTTACAAAGGTGTCATACTGACTAGTTGAGGGCACTGAGCCTGGAGCAGCTTTCACTTGGCAGAGTGGAGAAGCCTGTCTCAGAGCCCAGAGGGATGCGACTCCAAAGGGTGTGCTCTGTGGCAACACACTGGATGAACTCGTTCCTCTTTACAGATCTGAATCGTCTGTGGGTCTTTGTGAAAATGTTTGTACCTGAGCCTCATCCAGGAAATGTTGATTCAGGAGGTCTGGAGTGTGGGCTCCACAGACGAATCTGGTATGCAACCAAGCTTGGATTTGCACTAGAATAACGGAAATATGGTATAGGCAGATCATGTTTAGTAACTTTTCTTTCCAAAAATAATTTTACTATTACTGTAATGTACCTATTGTGTTGAGATAGTTGGTGCATATATCAAAGCCACATTCTTTCAGGGAGAAAATTGTTCTGTGTCAACATAGCAACTACAAATGTATATATATGCTATATAATAATATATAGACTATATATATAATATTATTATATTTTTAGGATTTTTGTATCAATAATATATACTATTACATATTTGAGTATATAAGTAATATATAGTGTATATACATACACTATTACATATGTAAGTCAAAATAGCAACTAGAATCATATATGTGATATATATGATATTGTGTGTATATACAATATGCACATATGTAATAGTGAAATTTTGTGTAATACACACAGAATCATATATATTGTGCATATAATTAGAGAAATAATATAGATGCCACTATGTTGTATATATGTAATGGTGTAAATGAATATGTACATATATGTAAAACTGCTACATATGTGTAATATTACATATGACATATGCGGTTGTACTTATAGAGAACACCATATATCATATATATGATATTATATATTAACTCATTTAATATTCACAGCAATCTTGATTATATAACTTTGTTGGGTTCCTATTTAAAAGTATGTGGTTAACTGGGAAAGAAAGCGGATCATCTAAGAATTCAACTCATGAAGAAAGCTGTTTTATCTAATTCAGAAGGAAAATAACATCTCATTTTGGACGTATGAAAGATTAGCTCATCTTGAAAGAGTTTTTAGAAGCCAACAGCTGGAGATCAGCAAAAATGAACATGCAGTTTTACAGGGAGTTCCAGAGAAAGTGGCATCCACTGGAGAGAAGTCAATAGGATTAAGAGCTTAATTTCAAAATCAAGTGACTAATCAAACTGGAAGTAATCATAAATCTACCACCATAGGAGGCCAGATGCATCCTGGTGGAGACCACGCTGAATTCTGGTTCTGCAACTTGCTGCTAACGTGACTTTGGACAAATTGCTCCACTTCTCTATATCTCAGTTTTGTCTAACTCAAACTTATTGTGAATTTAAGTGAGTTAGGACACGTAAAGCCATTGGAGAAATGCTTGACACACAGTAAGCACTAAGTGAATGCTTGCTATTTTAATTTTTACAAGTCACATTGCTGGGGAAGTTATAGCCCCACAACAATAAAATAAATAATCATCCTTCCTCTGGAAGCGTTAATTCCTATATACCTAATTTTATTTATATATCTATTAAGAGCTGTTAAAAATATTACAAGTGTCATAAAATAAAATTATTGAGCTCCAGAAAAATATAATGAAATAATAGTGGTGACCATAAATACATTTGTCTTTTCTGACTTTAATGTAATATATATTTTAACCTTGAGCATAACATTGGCATATAAATGAGATGCATATATATTTTATATATTAAAGAAAATATTTTACTAAGAGAATTGATAAAAAATGGATGTTCAATCAAGTGGTTTTTAGTATATATAGACAGGATTATATGAGATTGTATGTTTTTTTCTTTAAATGTATTTATATCATGAACTATGGGACTGTCTTTCCATTTCTGGAATGAATCACAGTTATTCAGATTATATTACACTGGATTATGCTGCTAAAACATGTTTTTAGGATTTTTGTATCAATATTCATATTGAAACTGATCTATAATTTTATTTTTTAAACTATCTTTGTCAATCTTCTGTATGAATATTACGTTTTCTATATGAAAATAATGTGGAAGATTTTCTTTTTCTGTGTTCTGTATTTCATTCGCATTTTAGTTATCAATTTTTAAGGGTTTCATAGAATTCCCCTGTGAAGCTTTCTGGCCATGCTTATTTGGGGAGGAGAGAAGGCTGGATTTATTTGACAATTTTCCTTACGTCTGAAAATTTTCTAAAGTCATTGGTAATTGATCCGTTTATTTATTTCATTTTCTGGGGTAAGCTTTAGTAATTTAAAACCCTAGCACTTTCTCTACTGAATTCAGTTCTTCACTTTGTCTCACAGAAGCAGCTTCATTGCCCACAGCCCCCTTCAGCGTGGCGTCCTCAGGCTGCAGGGCCCACGGCTTCCCGCGCCCGGTCGCACAGTCTCCAGACGCTGCCGCCTGCTCTACACTGCCGACTTCTCATCTGTTCTCATAGGAGAGACCTCTGCAGTCTGCGGAACCGCACTTGCCGCCCCGTTACAGATGTGAGTGTGACGTCAGAGTGCACAGCACCCATGGGATTCTCAGGGAGCTCGGGACCCAGGAAACGGAGAGCTCAGGCCTCGGCGGGTTCCCGAGGCTCCCCAGGCGCGCGCGCCGCCCGACGAGCCGGGCCGTGTCCAGGCCGCTCTTCCCTTAACCCTTAACCCTGTCCCAGAGTGGCCTGGACACGGCCCGGCTCGTCGGGGCGGCGCCCGCGTCTGGGAGCCTCGGGAACAGTTCAGTTGTCTACATTAACACTGCTGATGTCAGCACTAAGGCATCCTTGCTCTTTGTACCCAAGGGCTGTGATGTCAGCCCACCGGGACCTCCCCTGAGCCTGGCGTCTTGGGCTTTGCTGGAGCTTAGGCACACAGGCGGCATCCACGACTGATCCCAGCTATTCGGACTCCAGAGCCCCTCCCCAAATACACCTCTACAGAGATGTCAGAACGGCTGCGATACAAAAAGCTGACAATACGAATTGCTGGCAAGGATGCAGAGTAACACACTCCCGTTCGCTGTTGGGGAGGTAAACGGTGCACCCGTTTAACAGACAGCCTGGCAACTTCTTACAAAGGCAAGCAGTCTTACTGCCATCCGGCAAAGGCACTCCCAGGCACCAACACGATGATTTAAAACTCATGTCCACAGAAAAACCAGCACATGAATGTTCATAGTAGTTTTACTCACAGTCACAAAATACCGGAAGTAACCAAGCTGTCCTTCCACAGGAAAATGGAGAAATTGTGGGACATCCACACAATGGAACAATATTCAATGACAGAAAAGAAGAAGCCATGAAGCCCCACAAAAATGTGGATGAGTTTAAACACATATTGCTAGCTGAAAGAAGTCAGTCTGAAACTCCCACAGTTCATTTTTATGATATTCTGGAAAGGTAAACTATAAAGTTGGTAAACAGATCAGTGGTTGTCAGGGTTTTGTGGAAGGGGGGTTTTTTAGAATGGTTAAGCTATGATATATGACTCTGTAATGCTGGATATATGACACTCTGCATTTGTCTAAACTCATGGTAATTCACAACCGTAGAGTAGATCTTAATGTATGTAAATTTAAATTTAAAAATCATTTATGAGGTTGGGAGGATCCTAGAATGGAATGCAGACTGTGACACAACAGTCTTACTGTATTAAAATATATTAAATAACCTCGTCTGTGAGGACAGAAGAGAAAGTTCTGAGCTAAGAAACTTTGGAAATGACTGGAAATTGCATGTTTAAAGGGAAAAGAAACTACACATAAGCACTGTGCTCTAATTGATAAAGCTCTTTCTCACAGAGGTACAAGTTAATTTTGAAGTCACTGTATATGAATAATAGAATTAAACACTTAAGTAAATTGATGGCTCATAGTGAGACCCGGGTGCTTCGTAGTTGGAATGAAGCATTATTGACAAGCAGAGCAGGCTGGGAAGATCCACATAGGGCTGGATTAGAGTTCGAGACTTTAGTACTAACACGTGTTAGCTTCCTAGAGGGAAGGATGGATACACACAGAGATATTTGTGGGGTACACAGGCTAGTGTGTGTGAGGTACTCGGCTCTGTCCTCTGAGAAGGCGTCGAAGCAAGAACAGCCCGGTAGCAATGAATTCAGTCAGAGCCCAGATTTTGGTTTCTAATATCACTCTCCAATCAAAGGAAACACAGTTCCTGCATAAATGAGCTGGATAGGAAATATGCCAGATGAGGCTAGAGCATCTTGCGGTGCCAGCAAGTAAGGGAATACGAAAATTAATAATGATAACACAACAATGGCAGTTTGTCAAAGGGACACAGAAACCAACTGAAAGAGCTGCCAATGGCCAAAGCTGGGATAATTTGAGCAAGAAAATAAAAACAAAGTAGTATTAGGTTATAACCCAGCGTATAAAATAAATACGCATGAGTCCATGCTGATATAAGTACATGATGTAATAAATAAATGGGTGAGATGAGAAAAATACCCCATGCAGAAGTCCAAATAATTTATGTAGCCACTCTACCCTCAAGGAGGTGGAGGGTAACTCCATACTTCTCAAGTATGTGTTGCAGATAGTGACTTACTTCCAAAGGATGCGGAATGGAAAGAAAAAAATGAGTAACTCTAGAGTGGTTAAACTTGACAAAACTACCTCAGCCAAGTGATCAAGGCCAACGTCTACAGTGACCTCATTCACAACAGGCACTCCTGATGTCACATGAGGAGAATGGCACGTTGTCTCTGTGGTCTTCCTCCTCAAACCACATGACTTCAGTCTAATCATCTGATAAACCCACACTGCGGAGCATTTCATAAAATACTGACCTGTAGCTCTTCAAACTGTCAAGGTCATCAGAAACAGGCAAACTGAGAAACTGTCACAGCCCAGAGCGGTCTAGAGGGAGTGAAGCTGAATGTACTATGGTGGCCTGGATGGAAGTCTGGAACAGAAAAATGGCATTAGGTAAAAACTGGGGAAACCTGAATAAAATACACACTTCGTTTTATAATAATGTATGAACATTGGTTGATTAATTACTTTTGATAAATATATCATTCTAATATAAGATTTTAACAGCAGGGCAAACTGCTTATGAGGTATATGTGAAATCTCTGCATTATCTTTGCAACTTTTCTGTAAAGTTAAAACTATTCTAGAAAAAATTTATTTTTAAATCATTGCAATCATAAATGTATTACACTCTTAGGGAAAATAATGGAGGTAAATTATTGTTTTAAAGAGAGTGTCTTAAGAACGATGTGTTTAAATTTCAGCGTCAATATGTAAAAGATCAAATACGTTTAGTACCAAAATGTACATTGCTTACATCTTCCATATCAATGGAGATAAACTTAGGGGCTAAAACTCCATCTTTGCTTCAGTAATTCAGCACATGGCATTGATCCCATTATAGTCGACTACTGTTACCTCTCTTCATAAATGAGTGGTAACATATTCACACACTACTCAGGCTGTCTGTATTTAAGCCTAAGACAATGGACATCAAAGCAGATGACATTACTCAAAATTACGAAAACATAGAAATATTACGTAAAATTAAAATTACATAAACTAGTACTTAATTTGGTTGGGGAACAAGTTTCTGACTTGTCAAAAATACGTTAGTAGTTCTTGCAGTTTGGATTTCATATAAACTGATAGCAATATCAGCACCCGAACAATGAACCTCTGGATCCTACAATTTATCTTCCACATCTTTTCGGCTAATCCCTCCATTATGACAAGAAAGTAAAGAGAAGCCATAGAAATCTATGAGAGAGAAATGGAACAGGTAGCAACCGATTATTGAAAGAGAAAATGTGCCCAAACCTAAGATGCAATGTAGACCAGACTGCTTTTTTCTTTTGACACTGTCTCATCTCTTACCCCTATGTTGTCAAGAATATAGCCAACATCCAGCTCTAAATATATGTCAAACACAAGATCTGTGCGCTGTAAATATCATAGCTCCTCTAACACAACAACCTTAAAAGGCAGGTAATAGTAATGCCTCCCTTATACAGATTAAGAAATTGAATCAGAAAGAGATTGATTTACCCAGAGGTATACAACTAATAAATAAGAATGCTGAGCTGTAACTGAGGAAGATTATATCAAAGATCCTGCATCTCTAAACTCTTGTGGAAAAATTGCTACTGCTTGTCATCTCTGTCTTTTCAATAATGTTTAATGTGTTCCCTCCACACTGCCTCCAACACTCTCCATCTACTGTCTGCCTGAGGTCGGAACTCATCACCTCCATCCAGATTTACAGAAGCTGATCACAACCCTGTCTCCATTCACAGCCTCCTTAGCACACACGATCTGAGTTTATAAATATGATAAAAATACGTGCATGAAAATTTTTATTTTCGATCTGCCAAATTTCTGTCCCTCAAAATTTCTTTCATTGCAACGATTATTTAAAGAATAAACTATAGCCCTCACTCTTTTCATAATTTAAAGTTAGGTTAGCTTGGTTACTGGCTCACACGTTTAAAAGTCCAGTGAGTTTATATGATGCAAAAGGGACTCAAAGCTAATTCAGGAGTGACCACATTTTATACGGATATAACCGTTTGTTCTATAAAATGTCTGCATATTGCTTTTCTGCTTTATAAATTATAGCTGTCTGAGGCCCCTTCCTTTTGAAAGAAATAAGGAAGAAACAAGTGCAGTAGAAGTGAATGTCATTACGTTTCATTAGGCAATAATTATTTAGTGTGATATTTTTGGTTGAATATAGCTATTGTCATGGTTTAGTACATCTCTCCAAAAACTGCTGAGTGGTCATTATGTTGTACTTCCCTCAAATCATGTATCCCCCTCAGGAATCAGTTTTATGGTAAGGTGAACTGAAATGCCCTGAATATAAGAAATGTTTTTTTGAACAATCTGTTTTTATCTTATTTCTTTTGGAGCTGAAGATTTGCCCTAACATCTGTTGCCAATCTTCCTCCTTTGTTTTTTGTCTTCCTTCCCACTCTCCCCAAAGCCCCAGTACATAGTTGTGTACAATTGTAAGTTCTCCTGGTTCTTCTGTGTGAGCCACCACCACAGCATGGCTACCCACAGTCGTGTGGTGTGGTCCTGCACCTGGGAACTGGGCGCAGGCCCCCGAAGCAGAGCGTGCCCAACTGAACCACTAGGCCATCAGGGCTGGCTCAAGAGATGTGTTTTTCAAAGAATACCTACATGTGAACAGAAGCATTAAATAATGTGTAAATTTTCTTTTTAGTGCATACTTGAGTATCAATTGATAAGGGTACCTGAATTAGATATTATATTGTAGCTACAAAATGATTATTTTTCTATGCCATTTCTTGTATACAGCATTTTTCTGTAAAGAAAAGTCTTCTGACCCCACCACTGTCTTTAGTACTGAAAAGGACTCATGCTTTCGTTGTATCCAGTATACTATGCCTATGATCACTGTTATTTTCTGAGGCTGACTTGCCCCAGTCTGAGCAGCAGGTGCCCCTGCAGGTGGGCCCTCCGCCCTCTGCTGGGATTCCATCTGTGTCTGAAGCCTCCTTGCTTTCACCATAAGACAGAGCAGTTCCCTCCTATGCTTCCCTGCCCCAGTTCTGGAATTTGCTCATTCTCTAACTACTCATAGTGGAGAACAGCATCTGGACACAAGATTTGACCTCTGGGTGTGCGTGTCACACTGATGCCACCGACTCAAATCCCAGATTCTGGGTCCCCCTAACTCTCTGCCATTCAGTATTTGTACCACCATCTCCCACATGAGAACCCTCATTCCAGATGTATTTAATACTCATGTGTCTTCTCCATCTCACAGTCCTTTGAAAATATACTTTCATAATCACACAGCTAGTACCACCACCAAGAGCAAATCTACTGCAGTAAATTCAAAATTTCTTTGAAGTTCTGTCAGTCCTTATAGTTTATCTCACTAGGGTCCAATACTTTGAATCTTTATTGACATTGATCCGAAGTCATTGGAGTGATGAAAGGGGAAAAATTGATGGAATGTATTAATTATTAACGTAAAATTTGGAACAACTAGAGCAGCTCCGATGTTGTTCATTTCTGAATCTCTCAGACGTTTCTATGAATGTTGTGAACAGTCCAATAGCCTTCAAAAAACAAAAACCTTACTTAAGTTAACAAGATTTGGTTTTGTCAGAACCAAAGAACCTGAGTCAACACAAACCAGGTACCCACAGCAGGACCAGTTACTACTCCCAGACCCACACGTGATTTTCATTGTCCTGCTCACTCATGCTCTATCCTCCACAGTAGATTTCTTTCCCTCAGTATTGAGAGTTAGCTCTATGCTTGCTGGAGCCAGACTGCTGGGTTTGGATCCTCTTCATCCACTCAAATAGCTGAGTTATGTCACCTAACCTCTATTAGCCTGAATTTTCTCATCTATAAAATCATGCTAATAGAAGTACTTAACTCACAAGGTTCTTATGATGATAAGTTAATAAATATAAAGCCTTAGGATAGCATCTGACACACAGTACATACTTCCTGCATCCACAACAGACTTTGCATGCATGTGGCTTTCCATTTTCTCTGATTCCTCTTGTGACCTCTTGACACATAGCGCATTTGGCCTTTTAATATCATGTTTCTTAACACAGTGCTACACACAGTGTAGATGCCCCAAAAATATATATTGTAGGGGCCAGTCCAGTGACATAGTGGTTAAGTTCTCACGCTCCACTTTGGTGGCCCAAGGTTCGCGGATTTGGATCCTGGGTGTGGACCTACACACTGTTCATCAAGCCATGCTGTGGTGGAGGCCCACATACAAAATGGAGGAATATTGGCACAGATCTTATAATGCTCAGCAACAATCTTCCTCAAGCAAAAAACCCACAAAACATATTATAGTGAATTAATTGTGTGTTTGTTGAGACAGTATTTGATTTTACTTTCCTTAAGGACAGATTTTGTGTAATATGCATAATCATTTTAAATAATACTTGTTAAACTTAATTTAATTAATAACTAGAGACACAAAAATGGCTGCATTTTGCTCTGGTGTTAGCAATTAAAACTTTGATCCTTAACAAACAGAAAAGGGTCTCATTTGACCAAAATCTGGGAATAAATTGCTCACGTTATTTAGTCCACTCTAGACCTGAAAATTTTGACTCTAATAATAGGATAAGTTTCACCCAGTTCAGTATCTGAAAGGCTCCCTTTATGGAGAGGATTAAAAATAGCATCATATTTGTTGAGAATCACTAAACCAAATTCTAGTGTTTGTTACATGCAGTTTCTTATGTGTGCATATAAAGTGAATTGTCAGTGAGTTCTTATATATCCTTTTCCTAGTCTCACAAAGAAACAGATAATAACCCATTCCCGATTTGTCCTTATAATTTCTACATGTAATCAGTATAAAACCACTAATGAGACACTTACATTTATTCTTCTCAGTAAGAGTTTGGGTCTGGTGTGCGTTTTTCACTGAATGTACATCTCAGTTTGGACTGACCGCATTTCAATGGCTCACTAGCCACCTGTGAGCAGTGGCTGCTGTGTTGGAAATGCAGACTTCGTGTCTTAGTGCTGCATATGCTCTTGCTCAGAACAAAGCCTTCCAGCACTGTGTCTCATCTGTTTCCTCGCTCTGCCTGTGGACATCTAATGAGGGTTTGCTTTAGATTAAGACCCTCCAGCTCAAGACGGCCGAGCTCTTGGCAGCCAATGAAACCATCTCTGTTTGCTGACATTCTGTGCTTTTCTGTGTCTCAGAGTTATGTTCTATATCTGTGCTGCCCTTGGGTGGGTGCTGTACTCTCTGTAATTTTTTTTTTTATCTACATGCTTTGGAAAGAAATGACAGATGATCCTTAGTGAAAACCATAATGGCCCAGTTCTGTAATAATCCTGTGAAGTACTTCTGAATCACACTATAAATACCATCCTGGAGGCAAGAGTTAATTGGCATCATCTTGTAATCACTTCCTAGGAAGAACACGTTTGACCCAATTTGAGCTCACTCAATTCTCCGAAATGCAGATTAATAATTTGGCTTTCTAGATTATTCAGAGCCATTAATGTGCACTGTGATCAGTGGGCTTTGTTTGCTCAACTCAATGTGCACAGTCTCTACTGGAATTGGACAGCTCTCATTGGAGACTACTAGGCCCTCTCAAGCAGGGGTTTTTAAACTTTTTAATGATGGATTTTTTTTCTTTAAATAAAATCTTTAAAATTAAAATAAAATTTTATTGAGGAGAAAACACAGGACTTCAACTCACTTTCTTCTATTTTTCCCTCTGAGGCTTCAGAGAAATTCTCTGGCATCTCTATGGTGGTGAAAAACAGTGAGAAAAGTCTTAAGAATAAAGTGACACTCAAATCCTGAATTAGGCTTCTCTTGCACTTCTTCAGCCTTGGAAATCCATGGATGCCTGGAGAGAACCCCCATCTCACCCCAAAGCCCCCCATAGAAGCACAAGCACAATTTGTGGAGCTGTTTGCATTTCGTCACACTGAGTTTCCACAAGGCTGGGGCTGGAACGCCGAGCCTTCTGGAAGTGGAGGCGGGGGCTGGGTTTCTCTCAGCTTCTATCCTTCTGTCTGCGAGAGCTGTTCCGTTGCTCTTCTGTGCTGCGCTTCTGAAAACCAATGAGAAACTTGCTTTCCACTCTAAGCGAGCTCCACGCAGACTCTAGTGGGCACCAACTACAAGAGAAGCTGTCACACAAAGATATTCTTTAAATACCACACAAAGTGGGGAGATCACGTTGGCCGTAACTAATGCCCAGGATGACATGCATTCTGAGATCCTAGACTCTAGTTTCAAGAGCATCTATTGCTATATCTTTTCTTCACATTTGACAGATGACTCCCTTCAGTAGAGCTATTCCAGTAAGTTAGTGGAAATAGGATTTTGTT
Source organism: Equus quagga (assembly GCF_021613505.1). Classification (NCBI taxonomy): domain Eukaryota; kingdom Metazoa; phylum Chordata; class Mammalia; order Perissodactyla; family Equidae; genus Equus; species Equus quagga. Next base: position 268,293 of record NC_060269.1, on the reverse strand, counting down.
CAAAATGCCATTTAGTTCAAATTCCATGGATCAAATAAACTTTGAAAGAAATGTCAGATTTTTAAAAAACCATTCAAATTAGTAAGAGTTTGATGTATTGTTTATTTTTCTAAGAAAATATTGAGAACCATTTGTTTTTATTGACATAGTGATATGAATTTAGATGTACAAAGTACATTTAAAATATAATTTTAAGGTAACTTTTGGTTGTACTTTGAAGCAAAAAATAAGAATATAAAAACTCTACAAATCAGTACCTGTTTATATGCACAGGTTTCTATGAAATTGTTGACCACATAGAAAACTCAAGTGGATGTACATTATATGAAGAAGAAATTTGCTTCAAGTTCAGGTAACAGAGGCTTAACAAACAATTTTTTAGAAAATGATAAAACACAGAATGATGCTTATGGGTCCTGTTTTCAAACACGGGTGTCTGCAACCAACTAGATATGATTAGCTCTTACATTATGCGTCTTATCTCCTACATTCCTATGCTGAAGAGTTTAAAAAAAAAAAGATATATAAAGTTCATCGTCTGCTCTCAGGAAGGTTATAAGCATATTCTTGAGTTTGTGTTTTGCTATCCATCTGTGACGGCACTATTAGGTTAGCTATAAAGGGATTCCAAGAACAGAATTAACTGGACAAGCAGATCTTCCTTCTTCCCTGCTTTCTGTCCACACTGTCCTTCCCTCTTGCACGAGATCGTTCCTGAGGCCTCAGAGGGCCCCATTCAGGTGCTCTGGGGTCTGCGAAGTTTACTCAGAACAGGTGCACTATTCTCCTGTAAGGGGGTTTGGAGACCACTTTGGGAGAGACGCGCTACTGCAAAGCCACAATTCACTATCTGGATGTGAACTTACTCCAGGAGATCTCAGGCACTCCTGGGAACAGGATGGTACCAGACAGTTGCCTGTGCCAAGTCTCTCTGGTCCCAAGAAGCTAGTTAAGAATTGGAAGGCTTTACTGTCCTTCCTGCTTCTTAGGATGGAAAAGTAGAAGGAAATGGGCTTCCTCCTAGTGCCTAAGAAAGATCCAGTTGTTAAGGGAGATAAAGAGGAGTTAAATAGAAGACTCTTCAGCAAAATAGAGCTGATGGAAGAGGCAGAAATGTGAACTTAAAAGTAATAATGATGGGGCTGGCCCCGTGGCCCAGTGGTTAAGCTCATGAGCTGTGCTTCAGCGGCCCAGGGTTTTGCTAATTCAGATCCTGGGCAGACCTAGCCACTTTGAGGCTGCGTCCCACACAGCACAACTAGAGGGACCTACAACTAGAATATACAACTATGTACTGGGGGGTTTCTGGGGGAAAGAAAGAAAAAAACAAAGAAGATTGGCAGCGGATATCAGCTCAGGTACCAATCTATAAAAAACAAAAACACAGCAAAGTTAAAAATAAATAAATAAAATAAAAATAATGATGATGATAGGAATTAAGAAAAACTTGCTGTGGCCTGAAAAAAGTCTTTTTGAGTCCAAAATCATAAAATAAACCAAAAAACATGATATACTAGCTAAACAAGTTAGTAGATGAACTGAATGAAGATATGGAAATATCTTGCAACTTCAGCTAATGACTTGGAAAATGTTGAAGAAATGTATAAGTCAGAGAGCAAGCTTATAAAGAAATAGATATAATAAAGGAAAAGACGAGGAGATTGGAGAATATATTAATGAGACCTAAAGTGTTAATAATAGCAGTTAAATACAAAAAAGAAAAGGCACAGATGCAGAGGGGTGAAAGTTAATTTAGAATAGAAGAAAACGTCCTCAAGATGGAGAGAAATCTAGATTTGAAGATTGAAGAGACTCAGGCTGAATCCATGAAGAAACTCAGAACTAGTCTTATTACTTCCGAATTTAAAAAAATCTGAACTCTAAAAATAAAAAAAATAATACTCATACAAGTTTACAAACAGAAAGAAAAAGCTCATCTACAAAAAATTAACCAAAAAATCAAATGTCTATTGGACTTCCTCATTATAATACTGGCAGCTAAAGAATAATAGAATAGTATCGACAGACTAGTATGAAAGTAGAATGCAGCCCGTGAGATATGAAGATGAAGAGAAAATAGTGGTGAGCAATGAATTTGGCAATATATATAAAACTAGATAAAATATTCAAATATAGACAAATAATGTGTATTAAAATTGGTTATTAGTTTCCTTGAAACAGATAGCTGTACCTCAGGGGATGTTAAAATAGAATTAAACATCAAAATTACTAAATGATCTCATTAAATAAAGAAGGAGCAATGCTGAAGAGGGCAGGAAACAGGAGAGGGTGAGGAGCGAGCCTGAGTCTCACCCCTGCCCCGTGAGATAGCCCATCAGCTCCTCCACAGCTGCCAGGATGAGAGATAAACGACCACAGATGCGCGAATAAACAAGATTACAATGTATCATGAAACGTATCATAAATACTATATCCACATTACATGCTATGTGTCACTTGATTTACCTTATGTCTTATATAATTACGTAACCATATAGTATTAACATATATGTTTAAAATGTACATGCTTGGTTTTGTATATCTACATACTCTACACAGGGAATTCTCTCATGGAAAAGAAAAAACAATTTTATTCTATCATGGATATGCTTAAATAAAGCAAACTATCATAATATTAATGGATATGTGTGTCCGCAAAGACATAGTATGATATGAAAGCCACGTTATCCCTTTTGCCCTTCCATAAATGCATCGTGAGACATTGCAAAATAGATACAAATTTCTCATGTGTAAGAAGATGTGGTCTGTCGAATTGTGAAATAATCTTGTGTTTAAGAACTTCTCCCAAAAAGGTTATTGTTAATCAAACACTTACCTATTATGATATTCAGGGCACAGTAGCTGTCTTACTCTCTAAATGTTTGAGACCTTTGGTATCAAACCCAGTGAGGGTCATTGCCTTTAACCAAAGTTCCGTTCTCCACAATGATAAGAAAAATTCTCCTGCAAATCTTAATTTCCTACTTATTGTATAAAAACACCTAGAGTTTTTACAAAAGAATGAGTAATTATGATTAAACTATTCCTTTGTGAAACCAAATTTATTTTAATGTTTTTAGAATCAAGTGCTTGCTCACTTTTGCCTTGTATCATGAGGGTCTGTGCATAACACAGTAATGACAATGGAGGTTTCTTTTAGAAAGTGTCGATATTGACTCTATTCTTTCCTTTGGCACAGCACAAATGAAACAATATTTAAAACACTCTGTTTTGGGGGAATATGCAGTCTACTTCTTGTAGCTTTGTATTTGTATTTGTTTAAATAAATGAATATTTTCCATATTGAGCACAATTTTAGGAATCTTTCCTTCAAAGAGAAAAGTTCTATCTCAAAAGGATATAAATACCAGAAATAGCAAATAAAAAATTGGAGTGATGATTATGTCACTCACCAATAGGAGAATAGCTTAATATATTATGATATATAAAGCACTGTGGAATTTTCTGTACCTACTAAATAGAATAACTGATTATGTTTGTGTACGAAACTAGGAGAAATTGTCCCATATATGTTAAATAAAAAACAGGAAGTTACGGAGTCAAGCATATAATATAAATGCCATTTATTATAAAGATGAAAATGTATGAGGAAGCCTGTGGAAGTGGGTCTATCCTTGTGATTGGCTGCAAGACCATAGAGAAAACTGTGGAATCATCTCTCAGACGGCAAGACTGCAAGAGAGGGAGAAGGAAAATTATTGATTTGATTTCCTTTGATAAATTTGAAGGAACTGTTAGAGTAAAATGATAAATAAATTTCATAAAATAATAACAAATTAACTGGCACCAAGTTTCCTTACATGTTTATTTTCCTGTTATCCTTTGTTCTGGAGGGTACGAATAGTTCAATGAAATAGTTGTCTGTATGTGTCTACATACTTGTTAGTTGAGACGGTTGGACATGAAATGATGATGATTTTCCTAATTATCTGACAAATCAGAAAGTCAAAGAAATATAATGATATATTCACTGAAGTAGAGGAATAAAGAATTAGTTTAGCAGTAGTATAGGCAAACACCAGATTACATTACATAGAACTTTAAAACCTACCATAACTGGAGAGAAAATTGCTTTATATGAGTATTTTTTGTCAGTTATTACCGATAAAGTTTAAACAACTTTTAGTAAAGTGATGTGAAAAGAACGGTTTTATATTTAATCAGACCAAGGGTAGCAAATGCACAAATATTATGCTCTACAGCATGAACATTTGTACGACTCACTGACGTCACAGAGGAAGCTCTGCTCCTAGCTCAGTGATCTTCCAAAGCATCTTTCTTAATAATGTTTCTTTGGGCAGAAGGAAATTGGAGATATGAAAGCCAGAAGGAATTGTAATTCTGTTTTAAAAGAGAGGCAATATTGTAGTGTTTGTAAAGAGTGAGTCCATTTTGTTCCCTCTCTGCTAAAACGGGACTGTTTATTTCTCTATTATTCAGGATACCTATTATGGATATTAAATATCCATGCAACTTGTATATATAATCATTTTTAAATAATTTATCATTTATTTTCCTAAATAAAAACAGCATTTTTCTTCCTTAAAATTATTGCTGCCAAAATTAGAATTTCTAGTTGACTGACTAAAATAAACTTGTTAGGCATTTAGAACTGGTTTATAAATATACACATGAACATTATTTGCTAACATCTTGTTGTGGAAATGTTCACATATCACAAGAATACAGATAACAGTCTCATGAATTCCCATGGTTCAGCTTCATATTTATCAACTAGACAATTTTTTCTCAAATATTTACGGCAAATCCAAAACATATGTCATTTAACCAGTAGATTATTCAGTGTGTATCTCTGATATGGACTTTTTAAAAATGTCACAACTATGTAAAATAATAATCCTTTAATACAGATAAAAACCTCCTGTCCATATTCACACCAGTTGCCTCCCACATCACTTGGTGTATCCAAATCGAGATTCAGAAAGCACACACACAGCACACAGTTTTGTGGTTCTACACTGTTTTTGATTCTCTTTGAGTCCCTTTATCCTCCTCCTTGGAACCACCTTTTTTTTTATCTGACTTATTTGTTTGAGAAAACAAGTCATTTCGTTTGTGTTAAGACCCACATTCCGGAGCTCCAGCATCAACCACCTTCTGTGTCTCATTCAACGTTGTTCTGGTTCAGATTGCTATTTTGTCTGATGGCAACATTATGACCCTCGCTTTTACAGTTGATAATTTTGTGTGTGCCTCACAGCTTTTGCTTTGTTAGGCAATCTGAATATTTTCATTCTTTTAATGGGTGAGTTAGAGTCATTCATATATATTTATTGATATGACCAGAGGTTTGCTCTCAATTCTGTCACATTGTTTTATTTTATTTAAAGCCTGAGTCATGTGGTCTGTCTCTTTTTATTTTGCTATATCTTTTATGTAGATAAATTTGCATTTTTGATTCTAATGGTTGGCTTCATGCTACTACTAATAACTGTATATAATATTCCAGGTCTCATCATTCTCACGAGCCATCTGTGAACTCTACTATCCACAATAATTAACTGAGCCGAAAAATCTCCCTCTCTTCTCTCCTCACATCTCAGCATCTAATTAAAATCATATTATTTTAACTTTGTGTTAATACCTATGAAGCAATTAGCAAACATTTTTATTTTCATGTATTTTCTTCCTTCTCCTCCAATTTTTGATAGTTCTGTTATATGTATGACATCAAAGAATATACGTTTACCAACAATTTTCTCATCAGCATCTTAAACATTTAGCTTGGTTTACAGTATAATATGCTTTATGTTTACCACCATGCCTAATAATAAAGCTTCTCTTATTATGGCTCAGATTCCTAAAGTAATTATCTAGAAGATTATTCATAAATAGTTGATGGGAATAATAATATCCAATTACTTACATGTTCATAATTGTCTGTTACCTTCATATTTTGGCTAGATATGAAATCTTTGTTTCCTTGAATATCTTCAGTAAATTGCTCCCCTGTATTCTGTAATGAAATGTTATTTTCAAGAAGTGTGGTACCTATTTGCTTTTTTCCCTTATAAGTAACAATTTTTTTCCCTGGGTTCCAAACACGTTTTTAAAAATCTTTGACATTCAATAATTTTAATAGGTTCCATCTTGGGGTTCATCATTCTGGGTTGAAATTCCCATATAATAGTGAACTCTTTCAAAACATAGGTTTAAGTATCGCTTTGCTTCAGGAATATTTTCTAATGATCATTATTAGTGTTTGTTCTCGCCCATTTCATTGTTTTCACTTCAGAGACACCGATCTTAGCATGCTGGATCGTCTTTGCCTGTCTAATTTTCTCTTGAAGAGTTTAGGGTTTTTTTTTTCACTTTTTTCCCCCATTTTCCTTTAGAGGTGTTGACACGAGTTATATTTAACAACCATTTCTTCCTTTGGAATTCATAAATGCAATCCGGTCCCACACTACACAATCAGAGGCAGAAATGGAGAAACACTAGAAGTGGGGCAGAAATTTATGCTGTGTTCCTTATCATCTCTCAGTCCCTCATCCCTGTTGGCGGCACAATGCCTCAACAATGTATCCCACCACAGACCCCCTTCACAGTCACATATGTTGAGTTTTAACACACATCCATCCCACTGTGCAAACTGTCCCTTCAGTTACTTACTATCTCGCAATGTCGTAAGCAGCTGTTTCAATCGCCCACCCAGTTTTCAGTGTACACTCTCCTGTGGGTGGTAAGATGTGATGTTTCTCAGTGTACTTTTCATGGCATCTGCAATGAAATGTTTCCTTGACCAACTGCTGTATAAGCAGAAGGTCCAAACTGACATATTTCCTGCTTTGGGCATTAAACAGTCTTGGAGGTATTTTCTTCAGTTAATGGGTATATAAATTCAAATTCAGAATAACTGTCTACCCTGGTCAAGGCCTTTTTGTATCCAGCCAGGGTCAAGGGTAATGAGCCAATGTAATGTATAAACTATGGCACCTCCTGGACCTGCTCAGTATGCAGCCCATGGCTTCTTTTAGTCTCTGATGTTCCCGTTGACAAACAAGCAAATATTGTTAAGATCCTGAGTCAGGAGGGCACATAACTTTTCTCTGCTGACCAGTCTATTTCTTGATGCTGCCATGGTCACTCATGCCCCGTGTCCAGGAGACCACTTCCAAGGAAGCAGCAAGAGCATTACTGGTGGGTCTAGTCTTCTTTTTAATTTGGACGGTATTCTTGTGATGGGCATCGACAGGCCCCACTTTGATTTTCCCCTTCTAAATTTGTAATATTTTCTATAACACAGCGCCACCAAAATTCCTGTTATCTTCCAGTTTCCTAAGAATCATTTTCTAGATATATTGCTGGTTCATTGGCTATTGCCCTGTAAATGTTAAAAATCAATACCACATTATTATCAACCAGTCACAGTACAGAGGCTGTCCAGGTCAATGTCAGTTCCCCAGTCTCGAGACGTGTGTAAACCACATTGCATTTTCAGCATCCTCAGATAACTGATCATTGGAAGAGGCTCATTTAGCCAGAATGTTACACAGTTCCTCAGGAATATCTAATGTAGGACACAAGGAATAACAGCCTAGTGCTCATTTACGTGGTTGGTACCCCCAGCGTTTCCCCTGTTGCATGTTCTCGAATGTACCATTTCCACCTACTTTTGGGATGATGATCCGATAGAACTCAGGCCATAACAGGTGTTTCAGGTCTCAGAATAACTGTATGCCAGTCGACAGCAGAAGCAGTTTCAATTAAAGCCCAAGAACTCGTTAGAAATTGCTAACTAGTTTTGACAGTACGGTGAGCACCAGCATCCAGCAATACTAATAAACGTGTCCAGTATTTTGGCTGTAAGCATCTTTGCTGCACAACTAATTGACCTTAAAGGCAACTTTCCCATAAAGGATGAAGCACCTGGTTGACTGACAGTTCTGGTTTCGTTTGGTTACAAATGGTTTCACTTGCCTTCATTGGGTTCACATGGTTTTCATTTGGTTACAAATATGCATCCCAGTATTTGGATGAAACCAACGCCTCTTAATGAAGGAAGACGTTTCAGTGAAAAAAAAAAAAAGTGTGATGCCGAACAAGGAGAGAATAAACAAGCATAAAAAGAAAAAAAAAATGTGTAATACTGTGAACGAAAGACTTGGGAGACACAGTGCTCAGGTGACAATCCACAAAATAAAATCTGATCTTTGCAGCGTTTCCATGAACCTGCACTCAGTAAACAGTCAAATGTTTGCATTCAAATATTCTGTATTTTCATTTTTTACAGTTGTCTTTGAAATTTTTTTGTTAATTTTTCATACTTCATTATGTCCTTTTTAAAGTCTCTCTTTTTATTTTTGTGATTTATCTTTTACAGCAAATTGCCTCAGGACCAGTTAGTTGTGCAGCAAAGATGCTTGTAGAAAAACACCTAGAACCACTAATAGAGATTTCAGTACGCCAAGCCCTTCACCTGCACAAATGCAGGTGACCCGCCAACTCCTGGTGACTCAACTGCCCCATCTCTGAGGAATTCGGAGTAAGTGACCTCTACAGTCCCTCCAAACCAACAGACTTCTGAGTACCTTGAGTTTATTTTTCTCTCTCTTGATTTTATTTCTTCAGCCATCCAAGGAAATTATTTCAGCAGAGGAAGCAATCAGTTTCTTATAAGCCCAGGAGAACAACTGGGTCTATAAACTCTTATCTAAAGAGTCAGTTCTGTGAACAAACCGCATTTTTTATGTTTACTGTCTACGATTTCAGAAACAGTCTTTGTTTTCTTCTTCTCCTCCCCAAAGCCCCCCAGTACGTAGTTGTATATTCTAGCTGTGAGTGCCTCTGGGTGTGCTATGTGGGACGCCACCTCAGCGTGGCCTGATGAGTGTGCCATGTCTGCATCCCAACCAGAGAAACCCTGGGCCGCCAAAGCAGAGCACGTGAACTTAACCATTTAGCCACCGGACTGGCCCCAAAACACAGTCATATTTACAGCTCAGCAGATAACATTTTTGTTATTGTCACATAACAAACTGAAGCAACTCGAAAAGAGCAGTGGTGATCGCCACAAAGTCAGTATCAGGATTTTCCCATTTTAAGAACGATTTACTCAGGTTTTCCCCCCAAAACTGTGACACCTGATCTCTCTAACATAATAAGCTGGAAAATATGTCAATAAGCCTGTGATTAGTTTCGTATGTCCAGAAAAATAGTTTTAAACCTCTGGATAAAAGATTGATTCCTGCTAAATAGAATGTAAGACATCAGAGTTGGAGTAAGAGTGTGCCATGTAGAGAAGAAATTATAAGCATAGTCTCCTAAAGTATATGAAAACAAAATCCACTATGTAACCCTAGTTTTCACACCCCTACTGGGACTCAGGAAGATGACACAAACAAGGGCATAACTGTGGTTCTCTGTCGCCCAGCATCCTGTGGTCCGGCCAGTTCAAGCCCACGTGGGAACCTGCTGGGGCAGAGAACAGGGCACCACCTCTTGTGGGGGACCTGGTGTCGGCAGGGGAAGCAGAGCATAAAGGCCTTACCACAGTCTCCACCGACGGAGAAATTAGTGCGCGTAGCACACACACGCTCACTACTGCATGATCGTGTCTTTGTTCTACTTCACTAATATCTTACGCAAATTTTAAAGTATGTACCAAATTACATAAAACATTTAAAGGATAAGACAACAAAAATAATAGAAGTTCTACTCTGTCCTCCCACATGCCGATGCCGCATCTCCAGCACGACAGGCTCCTCGCTCGGAGAGCAGTGGTGTAAGGGTCAGAACCATTTATACTCATGCAGATGAAATGATGCTCCCCTTTTATTGTTTTATAAATGTTGTTACTCCTAGACATTTTTAAAAGTCACTTTACTCAGCTTTTTCTTTCATACTGCTTTATTTTATACAAATTTTATACATTTTCAAAACCCTACAAGAGTTTTGAATCTAGAGATTCAACTACCTGGAGAATTTTGCTTTGCCGTAGAAAATCACAAAAATAATGCGACAAGAGGGTGGTTTAAAGATTAATATAATTCTCCCATATTTAAGCATCAAATTAAAGTCAATTTATTTCACAGATTAGAAAAATGGATTTTGCTTAAAATATACCTATAAAATTAAGATTGGAGCTCCTGTTAATAAAAAAAAAAAGAAAGAGAGAAATACGTCCTGCCCTGGATCACGTAACTTTGTAAATCCCGGCCGCCGTGCCATTAGATACTCGGCTGTGGCTTCCTTGAAACCCTCATCTTTCTCTGTCGAGTAGTTTGATCCTATCAGGAATCTACAATTTTTCAGATTAATAATGAAAACAGCAAGTAAAACACCCCCATAGGTGCTTTGTTTCTGTGTGAAATTGATAAAAACTCATTGCCATTCAAAATATCTAACTTGTATGGTGATATAAACTAGACATAAACTATTTAAAAACGTTTCCCTTTACTTTCCCGTTTACGGTGCTGACTTTTAAGGAATGTTGGTGTGTTGCTTTTTGTTTCACTCTGGCTCTTTCACATTCTCTCTGTCTGATGATTTGACACAGAAAACCGCATTAGTCTCTTCCAACGACGTTCGATTAAATTGAGGCCAGAGCGTGGGTGACTGAGTCTGTGGAAACACGTGGATTTGAATCCTGGCCCTGCCAATTGAATGTCAAATTACTTCTTTCAAATTACTTCCCTCACTTACAAAATAGAGATGTTAATAGAGAGTATGGCTCCATATTTCCCTATATGTTTTGTAGACTATATATATTTCTACAATATTGTCATTATATATGTTCCTGGAAGACTTCCATTCAGGAAAAAAAGAGTTACCTTTTATTTTTATTTATTTATTTATTTTGAGGAAGCTTAGCCCTGAGCTAACTCCTGCCAATCCTCCTCTTTTTGCTGAGGAAGACTGGCCCTGAGCTAACATCCATGCCCATCTTCCTCTACTTTATATGTGGAACGTCTACCACAGCATGGCTGCCAAGCGTTGCCATGTCTGCACCTGGGATCCGAACCAGCGAACCCCGGGCCGCCGAAGCGGAATGTGCTCACTTACCGGCTGCACCACCGGGCTGGCCCCAAGAGTTTCCTTTTAAAAAACAGGACACATGGAGTAAAAGGCTTAGGGACGTGGCTCAGAAGTGCACAATGTGGTCACATGTCACAGCCAGTACTGGGGAGGGACAAGCTGCCCAGCAGGACGGGGGGCAGCCTCAGCAGACACTGAAAAGGCACCGACTTCCCTGTGCAGTCCTTCCCTCGTGTGACAGCCACACGCGAGCTACCACCTGCAGGTACCTCAGTGTTAAGTATTCTCTTGGGCTACTGAGGAGCTCCAGAGCTTCCCAGGGAAAAAGTTCGGACTTCATGGGAAGAAAAAGGGGAAATATCCACGTTTCAATCAATTAGGAAACACATCAATACTGTAAAAGCTGTTTCTGCACACACCTGCTGACTCCCACCAACAGGCAGCCAGCAGTAGCAGGGCTGCTAGTACCTTGTTTGTTGAGACTGTGTGAGGAAAATGCTGACGTGGCATCATTAACATCATTTTAAATTAACTATTGAAGCGAGGAGAATGCTCATATCCACAAGGAAAGCTACTTTGTTTAAACGGCGATTGCATACGTGACTGTACACATGTATTGTATTTATCTATTTATTTTTTGCTGAGGAAGGTTGGCCCTGAGCTAACACCTGCGCCACTCTCCCTCTATTTTGTATGTGGGCTGCCACCACAGCGTGGCTGCTGACGAGTGATGCGGGCCTATGCCAGGAACCAAACCTGGGCCACTGAAGTGGAGGGCACCAAACAACCACTAAGCCACCGGGGCTGGCCCCGTACAGGTGTATTTTTAAAAATATTGTCAAGGGCCTCATCTTTCCTTTCTATTTTTGAATATTTTAAATGTACATAATTATTAGTGTAGTCGTGCAGTATACATAATTTGTAAATACATGAAGACCTGTATACTGACAGCACGTGCTTTCTTTTGAGCTCTTGATCAGTAGCTGAGCAGAATGCTACACCGTCAGTGTATAACAGTACAAAGATTAGAATGTAAGTGGTACCTCAGAGTCAGCTCCATTTGAATTTAACATGTCAAATGCTGATTTGATTATAGATTATGTTCTTGAGAATCATCTTACACCACTGAGAACGTTTTGGAATAAATCTGTATCTAGAAAATTTTGTACACTATTATGACCAAATTTTACCTATTTTCTTTTTAATGTACTTCCATTCTTGTGGAGCTTATGCAATGATTATATTTCAAAAGAAAAATTATAGCAACTCTCAGTGGAGCACATGTAAATAAAGGTACCAGCACCTCCAGCAGACGCTAATTTCTGATTTCTCCTTTAAACGACAGTAAATGCATCTGTTGCACAGAAATTATATCCCAATCAGGGGACCCTATAATTGTCCTGATTAACTTTGATTCAATTAACAGATAGGAGCTCTCCAAGGAGCTCTCGTTTTGAGAGCTAAAAAGAAATTGAATTATCCCACTGCCTTCCCCCCACCTTCAGCAGTTCTCAAATTTAGAGTAATAGATACTTTAATGAGTTTTGAAGGATTAATTTTTCTCTTAATCTGTTACCTGTATCTTTTGAATCAATGTGGGAAATGCGTGTGTGCAGATAACCAAGAGATGTCTGGCCCACCACCCTACACATACTCCAACAGAACACTTTCTTTTCTTACACAAAAAGTAAACAAATCCGAATGTTACAGAATTGTTTTCAATGAATTTATATGAATATGCTTTTGTTTCTTTGGAAAATTGTCTCCTTATTTGAGGGTAAAAATGCAGGTAGCAAAATTATCATCACTATATAATTCTATGAAATTGCATCATACACGCATTTAATTTTCTAAAATTCCAATAAATATACTTGGGAAATAAAGAAGGAAAGAAAGACATTGAGAGGCAGAGAGTAAAGAAAGAAACAGTCTGCATTGTTCAGATAACACGCTTCCCATTGCTCTGGTTTAGCATGGTCTCCAGGAGGAGATGGAGACGTGAATCTTCAGTCCAGCCATTCTCAGCTTTCATCCTGTAAAGGCTTTGCAGAAATAAGTATGATTCTAGTGTTTAAAGTATGCATCTTTCACCATCTGGACTCTGAATACAATCTAACACTTTATGTTGGGCTGAACTGAAGCAGCAGCAACACTTTCCAGTGCGAAGACTGGCAATTTCGTTCCTTAGGAAAGGCAGTGTGTGCACTTACTGTACTTTAGAGGTGATGTAGGGCATTCTCAAGGGCAACTTGGATGATGTGATTTTCGCTTGCACTCAGGCTGTAGTGGCCAATCCCCATGTAATCTGGGACTGTGTTGTGCTCGTGTATGTTGAGAAGCATTGGTAGTGAGGCTGTCAATCACCTCTGAGGCATCACTAGCTCATAACAATTAATGTCTCCTAGGGCACCAAGCTGGCTTATTTCCTAGCATCCTCACACATTTGCAGAGCTGCACGCTCTCATGCACTCCCAAGTTTTAGATGTCAGAGTACAGGATCCTTCTCTGGGTCACCATTTCCTCTGCCCTCTGTTCCTTCCCTCAGTGGTCCAAGACCTAGACTTTTGAAGCTCTTGTGGTAAGAGCAAAGGGAAGAAGGAGAACTCGGGAACTGGGGCCGGCCCGGTGGTGCAGCAGTTAAGTTCGCACGTTCTGCTTCTCAGTGGCCTAGGGTTTGCCGATTTGGATCCCGGGTGTGGACATGGCCCTGCTTGGCCCAAAGCCATGCTGAGGTAGGTGTCCCAGGTATAAAGTAGAGGAAGATGGGCACAGACGTTAGCTCAGGGCCAGTCTTCCTCAGGAAAAAGAGGAGGATTGGCAGTAGTTAGCTCAGGGATAATCTTTCTCAAAAAAAAAGGAAACTAGCAGGGTGGGCCCCAACAAGAGCAGGATTCAGATTCTAGATTTCTCTTAGTTGAGAACCCTCCTCCTTAGCCATTATTTCCTAAATCTTACCATTTTTCAAAGTATAAGCTTCTAGAAAGTCTGTCTTATTTTTGGCACTTCATTTCATCCTCACAAGGAAATTTTTTAAGAGAAGTTGACGGAATCCAGAGGGCACAACATCCTCCTACTCAGTTACACTCCCATTTTCCTCTCTACCTTCCTCTTCTGCTGCTCACAATGCTTGCTTTAAAGTCAAAAATACCGTGGACCACAGGATCGATGAGCACAGGGTCACATAAAGCTCCTATCTGTCGTTTCATTTCTACACCCCTCGTACCTGGCACAGCTGCTGGAAGGAAGCACACTCAACACACGAGAGGAACGACTGAGCCATGGATGAGCAGTGACATCTACCGGGACACAGGGAGTCTCTACGTAGGGCAGACCTAAAAGGAAAGCCATGCCTGGAGCCCTCTCCTCCTCTGAGAGCAAAGAACTCTTCAGACTCCTTTCACTGTGACTGCCTCCAACTCCATCATCGTCACTCATGTCACATCACCTCCACTGGTGCGTCAGTCCAACGAGATGGAGTCACAGACTGTGAGAGTAAAGCAGCAGTGCAAACTGATGCATTTCTGCACAACTGAGGCATTTTACAACTGCAAATATTTGATCAAAATATGCATAGTTACCAAACCACCACATAACCCCTCTCATATTCTTGATAAATGGTGTGTGTCACACAAAGCAATTTATTTCTTCCCTGATTTCATTAGGGAAGAAGGAGGCTTTCATTTGTAACTCAAGTGATTTCTACATGGTGAATTGGCAGAAAGAAGTAATTTGCCTTTCAAAAGAAGAGGGTTTAATTCAGAATTAGTGAGCAGGAAGGGTGGGATCCCTTCTAACTTCACTCACGATTTATCACATATTTTCACAGGCCTCTCTGGGAAGAAACAGAAAACAATAACTTTTGATAGTTATCATTTTCAGCCTGCATTTATTTTGAAGCAGGGTTGTGTCAATATAGTTATTATTAGGTTGCCTCAAACTCATTGCTGTACACTACTTTTTTTTATCATGAAAACTACGAGAAGGAAAACGTTTTCCTGTCACCCTGAATCCATTTGTGCATACTCACTGTAGGGTTTTGGAAGAATATGTCCTGAACTGGAAAACTGAAAACACAGAACGTCCGCAAATCACAAGCCACCTTCTCTCGAAGCAAATAAAACCTGCTGCTCTGAGCCATTTTACCTGGAACGCTTAGATGGAATGTACGCTGACAACAGGAGGGAAGCGGCTAACTTTTGCTGCGTTCTCCCTCCTGCCTGGTATTGTTGAAACTCTTCATCCCCAGAGCTACCCTGTAAATTAGATTTTTCAATCTTTGTTTTTAAATGAGGAAAGTGAGGTTCAAAGAGTTCAGCATATTCGGGAGATTACTGAAATGGTTCCACCTCAAGCCCCCTCGCATCTGCACCGAGAGGGAGTCTGGCTCCGGGACCTGCTGCAAAGCGCCCGTGAGATCCAGCTCGCAGCGCCCCGGGCCACCTGCCCCTGCGGGGTCGTGGGCTCCTGCCTCCCGGGAAACGGAGGCTATTGTCGCGCATCCTCCTCAGTGTCCTCACGGTCCGGCCCTGAAAACCACGGTGCCAAATGTCCAATCGCACAACCAAGTGTACGTGTTTAGATTGCTTACAGGATACGTTTATCTCAGAGAAATGAAGAAACCAAGTCTCGCGGTCGTGTTTTAAGAAAATCTACACCTCGGAATTTCTGATCTACCTTCAGCGAGTGATGGCATTCCTCCAGAGCAGAATCCTCCAGGAGAGACCGCAGC
Organism: Equus quagga; assembly: GCF_021613505.1. Taxonomy (NCBI): domain Eukaryota; kingdom Metazoa; phylum Chordata; class Mammalia; order Perissodactyla; family Equidae; genus Equus; species Equus quagga. The sequence continues at coordinate 252,545 of NC_060269.1, read as the reverse complement.
CTCTCTGCCTGGGGGATGACTTCTGGTGATGCAGATTGGAGGACGAGGGGAAACGGTGGGCGTTGGGAGAGGGAGCGAGAGGAAAGGCGATGTGAGAGGTGAGAACGCAACCCACAGGCAGAAAGCGCAGGGCAATTCCGAGTCCAGCCACACCGACGCCTCGCAGCGCGCAGCCGGCAGCCGCCGCACCCGCACGCGCTCTCGTCCGGGATCGCGCTCTGCTGACGCGTGCACGCTGAGGTGGGTCTAGAAAAGGACAGCCCACAGCAAACGTCCGAGAGCCGGGACCTCGGCAGAGCGCCTTGAAGTTGAGAGGAGAACAGCCTGGAAGGATGTGAGCTGCATCTGGGAGGGCGCAGCGCCCCGCCAGACGCGCGGGAACCGGGCGCGCAGGGACCGGGCGCGCCGGGCAGCGATCCGCGCCGCCCCGACCCCGACGCCCCCGACCCCTCCTCCGCCCTGCCCCCGGAGGCGCGGGCTCCTCGCCATCCCCTGCGGGCGGGAGTGTCCCTGAGACGGCGAGCGCTGCGCTGCGCGTCCGCTCCCGGGCCGAGGGCAGAGGGGACTCGGGTGACGCCGCCGCAGACCCGCCGCGATGGCCCTGGTCCCCGTGAACTGGACAGGGGCGGCGGACACCGAGTGGCTGCCGCTGCTGGGTCCGGCCGGCAACCTGTCTGCCACCCCGGCCGCGCGCGGGCTGCCGTCCCCCGCGCCCTCGCAGCCGCGGGCCAACCTCACCAACCAGTTCGTGCAGCCGCCCTGGCGCATCGCGCTCTGGTCCCTGGCCTACGGCGCCGTGGTGGCCGTGGCGGTCTCGGGGAACCTCGTCGTAATCTGGATCGTTCTGGCCCACAAGCGCATGAGGACCGTCACCAACTACTTCCTCGTGAACCTGGCTTTCTCCGACGCCTCCACGGCCGCCTTCAACACCCTGGTCAACTTCATCTACGCGCTGCACAGCGAGTGGTACTTCGGCGCCAACTACTGTCGCTTCCAGAACTTCTTTCCCATCACAGCCGTGTTCGCCAGCATCTACTCTATGACGGCCATCGCGGTGGACAGGTGAGGAGACGGGCAGGAAGGAGGGCGAGGGAGAGGAGAGCCAGGCAGGAGGTAGGGTTGAAAAGGGCCTGTGACGAGATGGGGACTAGGAAAGAGCTCCTGGAGAAGGAGGTCAGCAACCCACTGGTAGTTCCCCTGCGGCTGAACCAGTTTCTGCCTCTATGGGCCGCCACTCCCACCTGCCCGCTGGTCCCCATTGACAGCACCTAGAGGGACTGAAGGAGGAGAGTGAAGGAGATGGGGAAAGTCTGTCATGGTAAATAGGACGAAGGCAGCTAGAAACACTTGGTACCAGCAGACTTCCTCAAATGCCTTCAGACAATTGCTGCAAAGCTTTTGTTCTCTGTAAAATGGACCTTCCTTCTCCCTGTCAGTCACTGCTCTGTCAGAGAAAGGGACCATGGGCCACCTTCCCTCTTCCCTCTGGTCTGCTGGTCCTCGCGGCACCCCACACCCCCTTTCCTTGCCCCAAGGTCAGCGCTGGTCTGGCCTCCCAGTCATGGAGCATCCATCAGAGGCGACAGCTCCTTTCAGGACATTGCTGTCCCCTGGTGGTTTCCCCAGTGTCTGGAGGTGGACCTCACATCCAGTAATCTGGGGCGGCTGTGAGCTGAGCCAGCCCTGTGCCTGGAAGATCTCACTCAAACCTTTCAGACGGTGGGCAACAAGAAGCCCAAGAAATAAATGTTTAAAAAACGAGACACACTACTTTATAGCTGTTTAAAGTATATTTTTTAAAATGTTCCCTCATCTACAGTGGGGATTCTGAGATGCTTAGGCAATTAAAAAAGCTGGATAGACCTCCAACACCTGTAGTTTTTAAAATTCTTTGTGCATTTTGTTTCTTATATTGAACATTGTGAAATATGCATACTTGTATTAAGACGATGCTAAACCCCTACCTGCTATTGAAAGCTAGTTACACTTTAATTCAATATTATGTTAAAAATCAACAAAGCCAGTCGATTCCAGTCTTCCCTTTGCAATTGGCAGCTGCCTGAGGGACCATGGGGGTGATGTCACTTTAACCTCAAGTCTTGATGTTCTCATGTCTGGATAGAGGAGAGCACTTTTTTCTACATTAACAAACCTGTTTCAAAAGAAAATGAGGCATAATATTAATTCTTACTACACTAAGCTGACATTATGAGGAAAAAAAAAGAAACAAGTTCTTTCCATAAGTCCATCCTCTGTGTATGCTATTTTGAAAGAGTGAAAACAGAGGTATTGATAACATAAATCTTTAAAAATTATTTTCACATGCCAGGCTCGGAGGGTTACATTGAAGAAGTAGTGATTAGTTGCCACTAACTAGGATAAATAGGCTTCTTTTTCTTTTTATTTCTTGTAAGCATGTGATTTTGTGATTGGGAGGAGAGACATTAGTGTATCATGTTATAAAATTCTCACAATCTTGAAATGTTAATGATGCATTATGAAAATTTAGTGTGTGTGAAATTGATATTTCAAGTCTGAGGAAAAAAGGTTATTCTTCTTATTACTTTCTTCTGACGTTTATACAAAATGTGAAATGGTCCTGGAGTTGTTTTAATTGATAATGCAATACTATTTCATTACACTCACTGGTTTGAAATTAATGAATACTTTACTACTTATTATTTACTAGAAAACATTGTTCAGTCACCAAAACTATGCAAAATTTTTGGAGCATACAATTTGCAACTAAACCTGAAGCATGCTCAGTGCAGATACTGAATATCTTTTTTAAAACTGTTATTTAAAGGAATAATCTTATCAAATAATATAAAAGACAGTTAATAAAAAGAACCACAGAAATAGAGAAAAACCTGTTTAGGACAATTTCTAGAATGAAAGACTACACAAATATAACAGCTAATGGAACTTTCAGTAGTTTACCAGCCCACACAATCTTTCTGAATCGGTGTCTTATCAACATGAACTGGAAAAACAAGTCCTGTGGCATCCTCAGTGCTTTATAGAGTCAAGGCTGCGGGGCGACCCTCTGAGGAGGTCCAGGCAGTCAGGTGGTTCTCGTTATGATTGCAAGGACTCCCTGCCTCTCATGGAACATAGCTGACAGTATCTGCTCACAGAAATCATATTCTCCTATATAATGAATGCTTCACTGAAATAACCATAAAGGTTATAATCCCTGCTTAGTTCTTATTGATGAAGAATGCATCATTTAGACTGCAACGTGAGCACTTGGCTTATTGAATTTTGAGTGTTTTCTATCCTCATTCAATATAAATGGAATTGTATCCTCCCAGCCTAAATGGAAAGCATACTGCACTCTTTTCTGCCTCTCCCTAAAATAAAAAATCTTCTGAGCTTGAAAGCTACCTCAGCTTTGACTCGGGTGCACTCGGCTTTCCTTCAGCTGCAGCGGAATGCTTGCAGCCCCTGGGACCTTAGAGATTTTAGCCTTGAAAGGACTGCAGATGCCCCCTTAGTGAGCAGCTCTGTTTCACAAGTGGAGGACCACAAGCCAGGGGTCTCACAGTTTGTTGAGCAAAAGGCACTGAGTTTTCCTTGAAGTGTTTGGCACTCATTCTGCACTGGAAAGGTTGCTTGCTTTCTGCTTCCATGTTTTAAAAATATACTATCAGTCACTCTACTAAAGATTTGAATGTGAAGTCACAGGTTCTGGTCTCATCCTGGGACATGTTACCTTCTGCTTTCTTAGAAATTCCTGCAAAACTGTGTTTCTATTGGCCAATAAGCGATCTTTCAATTCCACGCAGTTCCTTCTTGCCTGGAAGACTACTTCATCGTCCCTACACACACTCACGCGTGCGCACACACACACACAGTGGAATTATTTGCCAATGAAGAGCTGCTCTCTCCACCATCCTTCCCAGATTTGCCATTTTGAAATGTAACATTTAAACACAACATTTATATAAAAGTTGCTAAGCTTTCCCAACTTGATGCAGTCCGGAATTCAAGGCACTGTTGTTGCTCCTAAGGAGCTGTGATGACTCAGGGTTCAATTAGGCAAAATTACACCTTCGAGGAGATTAGAACCAGCATCTGTTTATGCTGTGTGTCGTCCATGTGTCATAGTACATCTTACATATGTGTTGCTTATATTTAGTGTGGATGTAGACAGAAGATTATCAATCCAACAGTTAATGTAATACACAGATTGTCATTTCTGTTCGTTTGTGGCGTATGCCACTTGATATGCGGGGATATTAGAAAACAGAAAATATTTTCTTCCATTTTCTAAGCACCTTTTTGAGATTAAGTTAGAAACTCTAGGAAGGTTTATTAACGTATAGCAAAGTAAGATTTCAGGGCACATGGTCCAGTATTTATCAGAATACTTAATTAAAGAATTTTTAAAATGACATTCACTGTTTCTTACTTGGAAACCTTAAGGAGATAATTTAATATGATTTATTTATTTATTTATAAAAATAGGAGAAATACTTTACATTCTTCAAACCTAGGGACACACATGACATGAGTAATTATCAAAAGAAATATTTAATCTAACTGAAGTAAGATATTTTTTAGCCAAATACATAGATAAAAATTTGTCTTCTATGCTATTCTTTGTTTTTAATTTCTTTAGGAATGTTCTTTAGCATAAAGCTAATTGTTATGTAAAGTATTTGCAGAATCTCTATTTCTTTTGAAATTTATTATGGACAAATAAAAATATGCAGTCATAAGAAATTATAAGACCTCAATCTGGTAACAAATTACCTGAATGTATCGTGGTAAGTTTTACATCATTGCTATAAATATTATGGATGTAAAAACTTGGCACATTTTTAAAGACTCCTTGCTCAGTCTGTGATCCTAGTACCCTGGCCACCCCTCCTTCCTTCCACTGCAGGGAGAGCCGCTGTCCGAGCACGTAACACTGCTTCTTAGAGTTGCAGTAAGACCCCACTCACTGTTCAGCCCAGAAGATGAACTGGGCGTGTTTAGGTTAAAATCAATTGCTTTATCTTTGCATTCTTTGCAAAATAGTAACTGAAACTAAGTTTTGGAAAAGATTACATTTAGGAAATTTAGTGTGAATCTTTGGTTCTTTCTACAATTTGTAGTTGTTTTTCAAGGATTTAAACGTACCCTATTTGCATCCACTAAAATTACTGCTGTATTGAGCTGTGAAAGTTCTGTTAAATCTATGTTGCAAATTCTTATAAAATTTGTCGTGAGCACACTGTGAAGGTGATAAATATGTATTAATTGAATGGATGAAGTATGAGATCATCACAGAGGCAGATCCAATCAGAATGGCTCTCATAAACCAGCAGAACTCCAGTTGATTCAGCGTTATATTAACCACGATGGGAAAGAATATGGCAAAGGAGAGTTTGCAGCATATTTAACTGACATAGTGTAAAAAAACCCAAATTTAATCTATAATCTATTCTTATACATTAATAAAAAGTTATAACCTGAATATAAAAGAACAAATGGCATAAACTGAGAGTTCACAAAGAAGAAATAAAAACCTCCAGCAGACAGGAAGTTTTGTTTGCTCACATTCTGTGTCTCCATTTCCTCACCTGCCCTTTGCTCCTGAGGCCGTTTAAGTCTGCGTTCCTTTCCCAACACTCGGTCTCAGTCGTCTTGTGCAGTCGTGGGCGTTTCAGTCCTGATGTCCTTGACCTTCCAGTGGTATTCCCCACAGTGTGTATTCCGCACAGTGTGTATTCCCCACAGTG